>NW_011407971.1:0-552 GCF_000754665.1 Bison bison bison | reverse complement strand
CTATGACCCTCGTGTCCTTATATTTAAGTGAGAAATTAACTTACTATCTCCAACTGTCTCCCAATTCTCATATGAAAACAAGCACACGCCACTGACCCTTTTAATAACGATTGCTGAGAGGCAGATTGAAGGAAGCATTACTTGGAGATCATAAAAGTATATGTGCTATGACTGCTAACTCTCTCTTGCTTTGAGAGAAGAAATGATTCATGGAGATCTTATCTACACAGAGCAGCAATAAAGAAGTGCTGTAGTCTGTGTTTTAGTGATTAATCAGATGTTTGCTTCACAAGTGACTCACCTTTGTTTACTCTCTGATTCAGGACAGCAGAAAAATGCCAGGTCACCAACATGGTAGGCTCCGTGGTACCATCCTGTAAATATCTACTGAACAAAGCCACAGTGGACTCAAGATTAAGCGAAACCGGCCTGGGATCTCCAGCTCACTCAGATCTCATGTCATTGTAATGATTCAATCTCTCCTGTTCAACAAGAACAAGTTCAAAAGCAAAATATTTTTGTGTGTTTATTTTAGGTTTGTTTTTTTTTTTT
>NW_011407970.1:0-586 GCF_000754665.1 Bison bison bison | reverse complement strand
CCTTATTTTAGTTTCAATTTTATGTTTAACTAACATTTGTTGTTCAGTCGCTCAGTCGTGTCCAACTCTTTGTGACCCCATTGAGTGCAGCATGCCAGGCTTCCCTGTCCTTCACAATCTCCCAGAGTTTGCTCAAACTCATGTCCATTGACTTGGTGATATCCAACTATTTCATTTTCTGTTTCTCCATAGTTAACTTTATTTGCTAGTTTATCCTCATATAACATGACTTTGCTTGCTATTGTAATTTTTTTTTTTTTATTTTAGCATCCATGATGTTTTCTATCAGGTTAGTGGTGAACATGAAGTCAATTGCTCTCTGTATATACATTCTTCTGCCACTACTTTATGCCACTAAGTTACTCTTTGGGCTCAGATGGTAAAAGAATTGGCCTACAATGTGGGAGACCTAGGTTCAATTCCTGGGATGGGAAGATCTCCTGGAGGAGGGCATGGCAAACCACTCCAGTATTCTCGCCTAGAGAATCCCCATGGACAGAGGAGCCTGGTGGGCTACGGTCCATGGGGTCACAAAGAGTCAGACTTGACGGAGTGACTAAGAACAGAACAAATTAATCTTTGTAGT
>NW_011407969.1:0-531 GCF_000754665.1 Bison bison bison | reverse complement strand
AGGAAAAATAATTTTCCCTCTACCCTTAATGTTCTTCATTGAGATACTCATAATGAAAGGGAGATGGACTGGAGAAAAACAATCAGAAGTCTAATATATGCCATGCATACCTCCTGTATAGTTTAAAGATACGTGGGAAAACTGAGTCATTTCCTGAAATGGTCCAAGACTTCACCTTAAATGCTATCATCAGCTAAGAATGAAAGAAGGAGGTTAGAGGATGGAAGAAGCTATTTAAGAGAGATTTTTAAGTGAAGCACAGTAAACAAAGGTATGGTGGTTATGCAGATTAACATCCAGGTCCAGTACATAGATCTTCTTGATATTTAGCCAAGTCAAGTCATTCTTGATATTTAGTCATCCTCCATTTCATTGTCCATAGAGGGACACATCCTTACAGATGGAGATGTCCTTAATAAATGTAAATCTACTTCATAAAATGGCATTCCTACTTGGTTTTCAAAAATTCTCCAGGGGCTGCTGTTTTTTTTTTTTTTTTTAATTAGTCAATCTAAAATAATCCTTTTGTCA
>NW_011407968.1:0-523 GCF_000754665.1 Bison bison bison | reverse complement strand
CTCATATTAACAATTCTTGTGAACAAAAGCAACCAAAATAAGACGATAGTAAGATGTGCTTCACATAAAAACAATCAAGTGGCTATGTTATTTTTAAACCAAACAATTGTTTTCCCAACATCATAGCACAAATAAGAAGTCCTGTTTCCATTGATTCATGGTGCCATCTTTATCATATTTAAAGTTTTTATGTAACACAGGATGTTTTCACGCATCCAGAGTTTTATTTGTCTGTTTTCAAAGTAGGGACACTGCATATGGTCATGTCTCATACGGTAGCTCTTCTTCACCCACTCGTCACTTTCACCTTCACTCTTCCCTTTTCCCCCCCAAATTGATTTAGCTATTGATGCATGAAACTTTATACTTACATATAAATTTTGATTGTATGGATTATATATATTAATTAAAGAAACTCTGACATCAAATATTTGTGACCATGAAATACTTTTCCATTTATTTAAAATTTCCTGTATAGATACTACACATACACACATATATTATATATATATACATATATATA
>NW_011407967.1:0-698 GCF_000754665.1 Bison bison bison | reverse complement strand
GGAGAACTTGATCCATGTTTATTTCAGGTAATTATGGATAAGGAGCGAGTTACTTCTGCCATTTTGCTATTTGTTTTTTTACATGTCTGTGTCCTTTTGCTCCCTCAATTCCTCCATTTCAATTTGATATTTTCTTGTGTACTGTTTTAATTTTTTTACTTCTTTTACTATACTTTTGAGTTATTTTCTTAGTGTTTGCCCAGGAGATTACAAGTAACATCTTAAGATGCCTGCAGAAGGAGGGGGAAAAGAAACATTTTGAAATATAATTGACCCTTATCATGAGGGGACAAAGGAACCAAAATCCTACACTCTCAAAAATCTGAACATACCTTTTGACTCTCCAAAAACTTAAATAGTTATAGCTTACTGCTGACTGGAAATCTTACAAGTAACAAAAATGCCAATTAACACATATTTTGTATGTTACACATACGTATTATACGTTGTATTCATACAATAAACTAGAAAAAAGAAAATTTTGTTAAGAAAACCATAATGAAGAGAAAATACACTTACAATACATAAATTTATTTCTTGAAAAAAATCCACATAAAAACGAACCCACATAATTCAAAGTCATGTGGTTCCCTGGTGGCTCAGATGGTTAAGCGTCTGCCTGCAATGCAGGAGACCCGGGTTCGATCCCTGGGTCGGGAAAATCCCCTGAAGAAGGAAATGGCAACCCACTCTAGTAC
>NW_011407966.1:0-578 GCF_000754665.1 Bison bison bison | reverse complement strand
GCCCAAGAGTACCCATACAAGTCCCAGAGAGGGGACTTGGCATTTGCAGCAGGCAGACTGCAGAAGCTTCTCTGCTTTCTGTGCAGGTGTTGACCCCTGACCTGTACTTCCTTGGTTGAGCAGGACACTTCCCATGAAAGGACCTGTGGTTCACTGCACTAAACTTCTGTTCCACAGCTATAGGAGTCATGTGCTTAGTCTCTCAGTCATGTTCGACTCTTTGCAACCCCATGGACAGTAGCCCACCAGGCTCCTCTGTCCATGAGGATTCTCCCGGCAAGAATAATGGAGTGGGTTGCCATGCCCTCCTTCAGGAGATCTTCCCAACCCATGGACCGACCCAGATCTCCTACCTTACTGATGGATCTTTCAGGACTGAGCCGTGAGGGAGTCATGGGGGTACACAAACCCCTGTTCCTGCCTGACTCCACCCTGGGGCCATTTGTGCCCTGGCTGGAGGATAGGAAAGCCCAGCATTTGAGCAATGTCATCTCTTTCCTTTGTGTGACTGTGATCTAAGGGCCCATGGGTCAGTGGTACAGAGTGACACCTGGCCCCCTGGTATCCTGACCCGATTC
>NW_011407965.1:0-597 GCF_000754665.1 Bison bison bison | reverse complement strand
TTTTCTGTGAAGACCATTTGAGGCTTTAGAAGCTAGATGGAAAGATTTAGACTTCTAAGAACCCTTTTATCTTTTAAAACAGGTTTTATGAGATATAACTGATATACTAAGAATTTATACATGTTCAATGTACACAACTTCTTAACAACTGTTCATTTCAGAGTTAACAAGCTCTTCTCAAGTGTCACACCTTTTATACTGAAAGTTACTTGCTATAAGAAGTTAGTTTGAATATGGAACTGCTCCTGAACACATTCAAACATCACTAAAACCATGTGAAGAGCTAAGGTAAGTTTTTCAATAGTGCTGATGCTCATTTTAATTTGTTACTTCATATGTATAACTCATTATTTTTGAACACTTTTCAAATGTAGTAAAAGATTATTTTATCTGCATTTCAATTTTTCAAAAGATATTCGTGAATTTGACACTTGAAAATTTTGAGACTTGAAGAGGTTAAGCAAATTGAGGAACCCAGCTCTGTGACAACAGGCCCCATGCTTGGCCATGAAACATCTTATTTAAGGATCAGGACTAATAATGAGGACAAAACAAATTTTAATTATACTTCACATACATGAAAGAGAAAATTACAAA
>NW_011407964.1:0-558 GCF_000754665.1 Bison bison bison | reverse complement strand
CTTCTCCAACACCACACTTCAAAAGCATCAGTTCTTTGGCACTCAGCTTTCTTTATAGTTCAACTCTCATATCCATACATGACTACTGGAAAAATCACAGCTTTGACTGTATGGACCTTTGTCGGCAAAGCAATAACGTGTATATGTGTTATCTGTAGATATATTTGGTCATCCTTTATACAGCTGCTCCAGTTGTTTCTTCATCCTCGGTCTCACTGTGTCTTCATGTCAGTATTTGTATCGAATTTCTCTGCTCTGTTAATACACAATTCTCCGTGCCCTACGGTCAAACCCGGTCCCTTTAAACTGGAGTAAAGCTGCTTTTCAGGGTCTTTTGAAGTCTAATCATTTTCAACGCTCCCGATAGCTTTTTGTCATGCTTGAAATTTTACACAAAATTCCTCAGGATGTTATATCTAAAGAAGGAAAATAAACAGTCGTCAGATTTCTTAAGGACGGGAATTTTAGGCTGCAAAAATTTGGCAATCACTCCTGGGAGGGATTGGGAGCAGGAGGAGAGGGGGACGACAGAGGATGAGATGGCTGGATGGCATCACC
>NW_011407963.1:0-753 GCF_000754665.1 Bison bison bison | reverse complement strand
TTTCAATAATTTGCAAGTGAAAAGTAAAAGTGTTAGTTGCTCAGTCATGTCCAACTCTTTGCAACCCCACGGACTGCAGCCCATCAGGCCCCTCTGCCCGTGGAATTCTCCAGGCAAGAATACCGAAGTGGGTTGCCATGCCTTCCCCAGAGTATTTTTCCCACCCAGGGATCAAACCCGGATCTCCTGCATTGCAGGCAGATTCTTTACCATCTGAGACACCTGGGAAGCCCAGATGTAAGTAAAAACAACCAAAAAAGGTTATAAGATTGAACTCTAATATTAAGTTTTAAATTTGGCTTGGTCAAATTTTTAGATATAAATTTATTCACAGGCCATTAGGTTTTGTCAATTTACTTGATGGAGACTCCTTCAGTAGACCTTAACCACTAACAACATGCAGTTATATTCAAATTTTTCAGCTATAAATTTATTCACAGGTTTTGTCAATTTACTTGATGGAGACTCCTTCAGTAGACCTTAACCACTAACAACATGCAGTTATATTCTTCCCACGGTTTACTTCGGATACTATCTCTGGAGCCATCTTCATGGCGGATTGAGAGGGTGGAGGGAAAGAGGCACCAGAATAGAAGGCATCACTGTGTAGGAGCCCCTCTTTGTTCCCAGGGAAGGGAACTAGAGTTTTGTTTCAGGCTGGTCTCTGACAACCTGCTGCAAACCTGGAAAGAGGGTGGGGTCAGAAATATTAGGTAGTAGAGGCTAATCCAGTTGACAGTGAGTTTTGTGTTT
>NW_011407962.1:0-681 GCF_000754665.1 Bison bison bison | reverse complement strand
GCTATTTCCTTCTAAAGAACTTACGTCTCAGTCACCTTCAGTTCAGTTGCTCAGTCGTGTCTAACTCTGTGACCACATGGATTGCAGCACGTCAGGCTTCCCTGTCCGTCACCAACTCCCAGGGCTTACTCAAACTCAGTCATCTTAAGGCACCACGATTCAAACATACATAAAAGTCTGAGGAGGGGTCAAATGAATCCCCATAACCCAGTAACCCAACCCCATAACCCAACAATCATCCAAACTTTGCCAGACTGTACTATCTGCTTCACCACTCCACCCTTCATAATTTTTCGGCTCAAGCATTTCAGAGTGAATGGCATTTGTCCTAAAGTGGTCATTTACCCCTCCAGGTTTCAGAATATATTCATTACACAGAACACAGTCTGAATAATCATTGGTATCAGGCCTGGTCCACTTTTAAATTCCACTGTTTATCTAAGAATTACTTTCTTTTTAAACTTGTTTTGTTCAAATCAGGATATCCAAACAAAGAATATTTACTGCATTTCATTTCTTTAGTTCCTTTTAATATATAACAGCCCCTCCTCAACTTCCCTTTTTTAATCAGGGTATCAACTTAAGGGAGAAACTAGCACAATTATAATCATTTTTAGTCACTTCATGTCCCTGATCATTTACTATGCACCTCAGAACATAGTGGACCTGCCTGAGACTTTC
>NW_011407961.1:0-629 GCF_000754665.1 Bison bison bison | reverse complement strand
GTCCTGAAGGAAGCAATAGAAACAAACCCCTCCCTCCCTTTTCACCCATTTATATTGGTTTCTGGTCCCAATCTGAACTCCAAATGGACTGAAAATGGATTCTATATCCAGCTCTGCAACTTTAAATGAATTACTGACTTTATCTCAATTTCATTTACTAATTCCTTAATTGTGAAATTAAGGTATACTCGCAGGATCAGCTACACAATTTAGGGGCCCAATACAAGGTGAAAATGGAGGGCCCCTTATTAAAAACTCAGGAATTTCAAGATGGCAACAGCAGAGCATACAAACAAGATCAGTGCCTACCGAAGTTTGGGGGCCTGTACAAATGCTCAGGTCTCACATTCAGGAAACCAGCCCTGTATACTAGTTATGAGTCTACACTTACAAATGAGAGAAACCAAGTCATCCTCATTCTGAAGATAAAGATCAAAGAGCAATATGTGAACCATGAACTTCCAGATGTTCAAGCTGGTTTTAGAAAAGGCAGAGGAACCAGAGATCAAATTGCCAACATCCGCTGGATCGTGGAAAAAGCAAGAGAGTTCCAGAAAAACATCTATTTCTGTCTTTATTGACTATGCCAAAGCCTTTGACTGTGTGGATCACAATAAACTGTAGGAAAA
>NW_011407960.1:0-628 GCF_000754665.1 Bison bison bison | reverse complement strand
CTCAGTAATTGCGGGTCCTGGCATCTAGAGCATAGGCTCAACAGCTGTGGTACATGGGCTAGTTGCTCTGTGGGATCTTCCGGGATCAGGTATTGAACCAATGTCTCCTGCGCTGGCAAGTGGAGTCTACCACTGAGCCACCACGGAAGTTCCATGAATACTTTTTTATAGTGCAAAGTTCCTTGGGGATTTACCTTTGAGTTAATATGCTTTTTATTGACCTAAGCTTCTACATTTGCTCTGCAGATGGGAGAAGTAGGACAGGTGGTTTAGTTGAAGCAAAACAGTCTCAATTGTTCTTTTAACTCATTCAAGTCTACTCATTCACATTTTCACCATCAAATGAAATGGATATCAAAAGGACATTTTGCTAGGCACTGAGATATAAAGGGATACAAAATGCTTTCTCTACCCACTCTTGGTCACCAGTAACCAGTAGGCCTTGGAACTGTGTTAGTTACTCAGTCACATACTACTCTGTCACCCACTGATTTTAGCATCCATTTTGGATCTTGTCTTCAACACTTATTTCTGTGGTGTTTGCCTAATGGTGACTTTGTATTTCTATCATTCCTCCATTTACTAATTAGACTTACTCTGTACACAGAGTTATTCCTTCTCCCCTACT
>NW_011407959.1:0-597 GCF_000754665.1 Bison bison bison | reverse complement strand
TAGGTACTACTTCTATGTGAGAAAAGGTGCCACCTGAAAAAAAGAACTGCACTGCCAAGTATATTTGGAAAGGGCGGCATTAACATTGACCTGCAGGACCTGTCATGCCCTCCACTCCTCCATGTACTTGGTCCCCAGGCAGCATCTCCCAGCACATCTGACCATATAAGTCTTTGTCAGGAGCACTAAATGTCTCCCAGTAGTTGCAGATGCTCCAAGAAGCAGCCTAGGAAACAACTGGTGTCCACTGGAAAGGCCACCCGGCTGAAGTCAGCTACTGTCCCTTTCTTGTGTGACCTTAAACATGTCCCTGACCTGTATGGGCCTCAGTTTCCCCATCTCTAAAAGAGAGGGTGGAGTGGAATCCCTAAGGCTGCTTCCAGTTCTGACATGCTAGGGTCCTGAAGCTCCTTTCCTCCACCCTGAGCTCCCTGCTTGTAATCCTAGCTCACCCAGCTCTGGCCAAGGACAGTGCTGGAGAAGGGCAGAGCGCTCTAGGCGGGCTCTGGCAAGCAGCCCGACGGCTGGTCTCACATCTTGCCTTTAAACGTAGGTGGAACTGTGCCGGGCAGGGCTATGCCAGCCTCCTGCCTGGAA
>NW_011407958.1:0-553 GCF_000754665.1 Bison bison bison | reverse complement strand
ACTCCAGTATTCTGGCCTGGAGAATTCCATGGACTGTATAGCCCATGGGGTTGCAAAGAGTCGGACATGCTTGAACAACTTTCACACAACCGTAACCATTCATCAACCAATCATTACTTCCCACCCTCTTTCCTCACCTCTGGCAATGCAGGGTTTTTATTTTCCAATTAAAGAACTTTTCCTCATCAACTCTACTATCTAACTCTAATAGTCCGTGACAGAAAAGTAAAGTGCTTATTACACAGTGTGATATATGTCTCAGTAAAGCTGGGGGAGAAGATGAAAATGACCATTTCTCTTTCTCAGTAAAATAATTCCATTTATCTATTATTATTCTCTTTTTCTTAAAATCTCTTTCATCTGATATTAATATGGCTATGCATCTTTCTTGTGTTACTGTTTGCACAGTGTATCTCTTCGTTCCTTCTGCTTCCAATGCATCTGCTTTCTCATGTTTAAAATGCAACTCTTTTTTTAAACTCGCATTTATGTTTTTTTTTTTTTTTTTCTTATTTTTTGGCCACACTGCACAGTTTGCAGGATCTGAGTTCTC
>NW_011407957.1:0-551 GCF_000754665.1 Bison bison bison | reverse complement strand
CCTGGAGAATTCCATGGACAGAGGAGCTTGGTGGGCTACAGTCCACGGGGTTACAAAGAGTTGGACATGACTGAGCAACTAACAGTTTCACTTTCATATATACACATACATATATACAGACACACACACACACACATATATATATATGTATAACTGAACCACTCTGATCTTCACCTAAAACTAACACATTGCAAATCAACTATACTTCAATTAAAATTAATTAAAAAATTGAAACTCAAAAGAAACTTGAGGAACTCCATGGGCAGAAGGAAGAGTCCACTCAAGTAGTCAAAGAAATTACTTACCTAAGGAAGATATAATACAAGCCAAATCTCATGTGGCAGGGAGACAGCCAACTCCTGCTTAACATGACCACCACCATGTGAAGGGCACCTGTCTTGCTTTTGGGGAAGTTGTTCTGATGTTGTCCAGAGGCATGGGCTTGATTTCCTAATAATGTCACCTCTAGCATTTAAGTTCATGAGCACACTGAGCTGAGAAGAAGTTGGATTCACAAAAAAACAAACCAGTCGGTCTGCTCTCCCTTTCAG
>NW_011407956.1:0-599 GCF_000754665.1 Bison bison bison | reverse complement strand
TTCTTAAGGTCCACTTGAGCTCACATGCCAGGATGTACGGCTCCAGTTGAGTGACCACACCATCATGGTTATCCAGCTCATTAAGACCTTTCTGTATAGTTCTTTTATGTATTCTTGCCACCTTTCCTCAATCTTTTCTGTTTTTTGTTAGGTCTTTAATGTTTCTGTCCTTTTTCATGCCCATGCTTGTATGAAATGTTCCCTTGTCTCAAATTTTCTTGAAGAGACCTCTAGTCTTTCCTTTCCTTCTTTCTCTCTATTTCTTTGCATTATTCATTTAAGAAGGACTTCTTATTTACCTTATTAATCTCTGTAACTATGCATTCATTTGGGTATATCTTTCCCTTTCTCCCTTGCCTTTTGCCTTGCTTCATTCCTCACCTATTAGTAAAGTCTCCTCAGATGACCACTTTGCTTTCTTGCATATCTTTTACCTTGTGATGGTTTTGGTCACTGCCTCCTGCAAAATGTTACAAACTGCTGTCCATAGTTCTTCAGGCACTCTGTCTGTCAGATCTTATCCCTTGATTCTATTCATCTCCTCTACTTATAATCATAAGGGATTTGATTTAGGTCATACCTGAATGGCCTACTGCTTT
>NW_011407955.1:0-854 GCF_000754665.1 Bison bison bison | reverse complement strand
CACACACACACAGTCACACACACACTCTACATCTTTGCTTGGGCCAGTTTCTTTGTCTGGAGAGCCCTTACTCCCTAGAGTCCACCCCTGGCTCATCTCTGTGTTTCAGTTTAGACCTCGCTATCCTCTGGGTGGACCTCCCCTGCCTTCCTGCAGGATCCAGTGCCTGGTCCTCTTACAGTCCTCATCACAGCATCATCCTTCCTGAGCAGGGGCTCTGTCTTATTCACTAATGTGCAACTAATGTCTAGGTTAGGGACGACACATAGTCGGTCCAGTGCTTTCATTTATTCATTTATTTGTTTTGGCTGCATGGCTTACAGGATCTTAGTTCGCCCACCAGAGAGTGAACCCAGGCCTTTGGCAGTGAAAACTCGGACTCTTAATCAATGGACCACCAGGGAACTTCTGTACTGATACTGCTTTTAAACTGAGGTACCACATACACATTTTTGAATAAATAAATGAATTAGTCAGTGCTCATTCTTCTAAATCAATAGAGCATATTTGAGATGCTCAGTGCATCAATGAGCTGGTGAGAGAGATTGCTTTGGAGACTATCCCTAAAGACTTAGGTTGCTTAGAAACAGATGTCTGATTCCAACTTCACCAGGGACCAGGGAACCCCTTTTGGCCCATAAGTCAAATCTGAAGTTTATAAAGGAGGTGGGTTCTGGAGGCTGCCGTTCTCAACAGGTTCCTACACAGCTGGCATGTGCCCCAGAAAGCCTGGCAAGGAGCTCCTTCAACACTATCCTTGCCATTGCACTCTGGAGTAGCAAGGGAGCAAGGCCTTTGCCCTAAGAGTCAAACCAGTTATGTTTCCAGCGGATCTTTCTCTATATGTTGCTGAC
>NW_011407954.1:0-625 GCF_000754665.1 Bison bison bison | reverse complement strand
AAATATCAAAATCGAATCCGCCACAGGTATACATCGTGTTCCCCCATCCCGAACCCTCCTCCCTCCTCCCTCCCCATACCATCCCTCTGGGCCGTCCCAGTACACCAGCCCCAAGCATCCAGCGTCATGCATCGAACCTGGACTGGCAACTCGTTTCCTACATGATATTTTACATGTTTCATTGAAGCAGCCACATTCTTAAGCAACAAACACCCCCTGCACTTGGATCTTTCTAAGTAACATTCCCCATAAAAGGAATCGGGGCTGTATAAAGAAATGGCTGCTTCCAGGGGTGGGGCAGGGATGATATAAAATGAGCCTGGAGTATCTTTTAGTCTCAGGAAGTAAGGAAAATACACAGAGACAGACAGAGACCGAAAAAGACAGAAAAGAGAAAGGAAAATAGAAGAAAAGAGAAAGCAAAATAGAAGAAAAGAGAAAGCAAGATGGAGACTTATGAAAAAGATGCCAACACTAAGCTGGAAGAGCTCCCCAAGGACAAAGCTGGAACAATTTGAAGAAGTAAACAGATTCTAATCCAGAGAATAAACCTTTGAGTCCATATGGATTGTACTGAGTTGACTTGTGTCCCCTCAAATATATGTCCACTGTTGTTTAGTCTCTC
>NW_011407953.1:0-858 GCF_000754665.1 Bison bison bison | reverse complement strand
TTGCCATTTCCTTCTCCAATGCATGAAAGTGAAGTCGCTCAGTTGTGTCCAATTCTTAGCGACCCCATGGACTTCAGCCTACCAGGCTCCTTTGTCCACGGGATTTTCCGGGCAAAAGTACTGGAGTGGGGTGCCACTGCCTTCTCCGATAAAATAGCAGTATGCTAGCTTAAATACTTATAAGAACTTAACGCTGACCCTTCTTTCAAGTCTATTGGATTTTATTTTTATCCCAAATATCAATGAGATGAAACAAATTTAATACCTGGAATAAATGCATAGGCTTAAAACCATTTTGTCCTGAAATATCTAAATAACTTATGCAAATAAAAGTACGTTGGCTTGTTTGTTTAGCTTGAACTGAATAGCTGCTTCAGTTTTCCTTCTCAGCATTTAGATATAAGTTGCCCCATAAGACAGTTACTGAACTCAGAATATGGCTGATCTGAATCGAAATGTGCTATAAGTGTATAATACAAACCAGATTTTGAAGACTTCTGACAAATAATGCAGAACATCTTATTAATAATTTTTATATTAATGTGTTATAAAAATGATAATATTTTAGATATGTTAGTTTGCATTAAATGTATTGCTAAAATTTTTAATAATTTTATTTCTTTTTATTTCATTTTTTGGCTGTGCCGGGTCTTTATTGCGGCTCAGGCTTTTTCCCGGTTGCGGAAAAAGAGTTGCAGTGGCTTCTCATTGCGGTGGCTTCTCTTGTGGTGGAACACAGGCTCTAGGGCATGTGGTGGTGGTTTAGTCGCTAAGTCGTGTCTGACTCTCGTAACCCCATGAACTGTAGCCCGCCAGGCTCCTCTGTCCATGGGATTTCCAGGCAAGATACTGGAGTGG
>NW_011407952.1:0-600 GCF_000754665.1 Bison bison bison | reverse complement strand
ATTTTTATAAGTGAAAAAATAAACACAGTTATAGTTATTAACATTAAGTAAAAAGGAAAATTGCAGAATATCTATAGAGATGTATAATACTTAATTCCATAACATGCAAAGCACTATTCATTTTATACTGTTCACATTTATTTTGCTTAGGGTTGAGAGAGCTTCTTGAACCTATAGCTTTCATTACTTTTGAAAATTCTTGGCTATTATCTAATATTGCCTTTGCACCATGCTCTCTCTTTTCCTTCTGGTCTTCCAGTGTATTCATGCATTTATTTCTTTCACCATATCTCATATAACTTCTACATCCTTTTCTGTTTTTCCCACGCTTTTTTCTCTCCATGCTTCCATCCAGATATTTTCTATTGACTTGTGTTCTTAATCACTAATCCTTTCCTCAGCTGTATCTAGTCTGCTGGTAATAAATCTACTAACTTATTAATTTTAGTGTAATATTTTGCACTTCAGGAATTTCTATTTTGTATAGATTTCAGGCATCAGGTGAAAATCAGAAGCTTGTCTTATGTTTCCTTGACAATATTAATCACTGTTATTTTAATATTCATATCTGTTACTATGTGAATCTGCTGTGGGTTTCTT
>NW_011407951.1:0-691 GCF_000754665.1 Bison bison bison | reverse complement strand
TAGAGGAAACTCCCTTTGCCCCTAGAAGCTGCCTCAGTGACAGCACCATAATCTTTGTTCTAGCTCATGTGTTCCATCTCAGCCTTTTGCTGCCCTGACTCCACATTCACACCTAGGAAAATATCCAAATTCCTAAGCCCTTGTTGCCATATCATGCAGAATGTAGACAACACTTGTCAGGAACTGAGGCAAGGCTGAATATAAAGGACAGAGTTAAGGAACCAGCCAGACTTTACACAAGGACCTGGAAGTTCATAGTCAAGGTGTAGGTAGAGGTCTTGAGCTAAATGAACAATTCAGTGGTGGTGCCAGAAGACTTGAAAGAGTCCAGTGGATTGAGCAGTCAAGAAGGTCATTTGGTCACTTTGATAAAAGCCATTCCCAAGGAGTAATAGGAAAGGAAATCTGTTTGAAATAGGCTTAAGAATCTTGGAGAAGTCGAAAATGAACACAAAGTTTAGTCTGTTCTTTTGAAAATGTGAGAGCTAGAGGTGATTTGGAGGGCTCTGCCAAGGCTTGTTATAGTCTTTTTAAGATAACAGCAACTTCAGCATCTTTAAAAGCTATAGGAAAAGAGCCAGGTTGAACACATAAGACAAAGAAATATCAGAGGAAGCCATAGCTTTCTTCTAGTGGAGATGCAAGGGAAGAGACTCAAAAGCATAGAGAAAAGGGTTTTTACGTAAAAGGA
>NW_011407950.1:0-587 GCF_000754665.1 Bison bison bison | reverse complement strand
AATCAAATGTCTTAGAAAATAGGATACACATTAAAAACTAAGGTTGGAGAATTACAGAGTTAAAGTATATCTTATTCAATAAAACAAAAGGAAGAGAAAAGGTAAAGAGATACAGAAGTATAGGTTATCAACAAACACAAGCAGGTAATTAGAATTAGCTAGAATATTTACTGCAACTTATTTTTTGCCATTTTTTATTTGCAATTTATTTTTGTTATAGTATTTACTGTAATTTTTGTGTTTATTTTTACATGATCACTCACATTGAAAAATATGTCATTTCAATATAATAATTTTCTTATATAATTATTTAATTACATAAATAGTATATAATGTATTTAATACATTCTTATTAAATACATTTAATACATGTATTTAATACATTTTTAAATGAACAATGAAATGGGACTATCCTACAATTACTATATCAATCAATATGACTGTGTAATATTCCATCAAGCTTATGTGTGAGAAAACCAAGAAACCATTTATTTCCTTCTCTGCTGCCAAGTCACTTCAGTCGTGTCCGACTCCGTGCAATCCCATAGATGGCAGCCCACCAGGCTCCCCCGTCCCTGGGATTCTCC
>NW_011407949.1:0-700 GCF_000754665.1 Bison bison bison | reverse complement strand
TTCTTTATGATAACAGGTTCAATGCAATAAGAAGATAGTAATACAAATTCTAAATTTGTATGCCTCTTAAAGCCAGCATACAAAGCAAAAACTGACAGAAATAAACAATGGACAAATCCACAGTCACAGTGGGAAATTTTAACACATATCACTGAGTGACACATAAAATGGAGGACAAAATCTCAGCTAGAGGGGAGAGGATTTTAAAATACAACTTAAACAAATTTATTTAATTAACGTAGAACAATGCACATAAATACTCATCAAACATTCCAGAATAGTTCACATGCCAGGCAATAAAGCCTCAACAATCTTCTACGGACTAATACAATTTACCCTGACTAGTTAATGTAATATCCATTAGTAATGGTGGGTTTTCTGCCCCTCCCCCACCTCTAGTATAAATCCAAAGAATATTAGTTTATATAATCCTACCCTCCACCTAGGTGACCCTCACCACTCTCCAAACCCTAGACCTGAGAAGATAACATGACTCATGCCTTTTCCTTAGCCAGAGAAAAATTCAAGTCAGCAACGGCCATTTTCGTTGGAGGGGAGGTTTTACCACATGGAATCGAGATGGGTGTGTCAGAGCCCGCTTGGCCCATCTCCTCAAGAGACCGGAAAATAGTCAGTCTGGGCTCTCTCCCCGCTTTCCCTGAAGAACAGGCAAACTGGTTGGGGGTCCTGTGCTTTGGGG
>NW_011407948.1:0-577 GCF_000754665.1 Bison bison bison | reverse complement strand
TCAAATATAAGATAAAGATCTCTAGTTTGGCAACCTTTGGTCCTGGCAATGGTTTCTGGACAGCTCTGAGCCTCAGTTTCCTCTTATGCTTGATGAAAAGGACACACGTGCCTGCCTCCCAGGGCTGTGAGCAGTAGTAATTCAAAACACACACACACACACACACACACACTCTTCAAATCTTAAGGTGTTGTGTACCTAGAAGGGATTGCCCCCTCCTCCTCGGCTCCCATCTCCTTGGCAACCTCCATTTCAGGTGTCACTATCATCCTGGTCTTTAACCCTCCTCCCTCTGTCATACCAGGAAAGAATCTGATATTAGTAATTTATATTCCAAGGATTGATTGATTATTCTCCAACTGGAGCTCAGCCAGGCGTTTGCATTTTATGTCTTTTATCCCTAATTGTGGCATGAAAGACTTTTTCTCTTGTTAAAAAGAATTTGAGACTTCAGTAAGAAGGTGGTGAGCTTTGGGGGAAGGGAGGGGGAGCTTGAAATCACATTAGCCAGATTCTTCTAGCTCTGAAGGTGAATTTGATTTAGCCCTTTTCAAGTGCTTTTTGTTTTGCTGGAAAT
>NW_011407947.1:0-627 GCF_000754665.1 Bison bison bison | reverse complement strand
ATTTTTAACTGCAAAGGCAAGTTATTAGGAGGAAACACCGCACGCCCCCACAGATTTCCACAAGGAGAGGTTCTTCCTAGGCGTGCTCTTGGTCTGTTTCTGACCTTTAATTCCCTCCTTTCTTAGGGAGAGGGAGTTTTATCCAGTTAGCAAGTTCAGGACAAGTGAATGGGCTCAGGTGTCCCGCCTGCGGAGGGCAGTGTGAGGCTCAGCTCTTTCAGAGTCAGAATCTGCCCTCATTGACTGGCAGCCTCTTCTTTTTCTACCCTTCTTATTCTTTATTCTGGTAGCTTGGTTTGACATTTTGAATGAAATGTCAAATATTTGGGAGAAAAGGTTAAATGGGGATTTATCAGTTATATCTTTGGAGTTGTACACAAAGAGAGGAAGGGATGAACATAGTACAGAAGAAAACTTTTTTATGACTGAGCTGAAAATAGCGAAAGTCATTTTCCATGCTGAAAAGAAAAGGGGCACATTTGGCTTGAAGAATACTACCATTTCTATTGATTCTAAGAAATCCTTTGTTTCACATTTCTGAAATTGGGATGCATCTTGGAATCAGTGGCATTTCTCAGTTTAAGTGCCGTATTTTTTCCCCCCTTGCTGCTGCTGCTAAGTCGCTTC
>NW_011407946.1:0-626 GCF_000754665.1 Bison bison bison | reverse complement strand
ATAGATGAAAATGAAAGGAGAGCATGAGAACAACCTCTAAATGTTTTCCTAGTCCTAAATACTAATAAAAAAAGGAATGAGATTAGTAACTGTGAAACGAGTGGTAAAAGCAGCTCTCTTTGTTTAAAGAGATTTGATTATTTTTCCAAGAACAGGAAGTCACATAATGCAGCTAAGAAAATTAAAGAGAAATTTCCTCATAAGACAAGTAAAATTACACACAGAGAGACACAGATATACACATACATGCACAATGCACATGCATTTAATGTGTTCTAGGTTGTGATAGCTAGAACTGGACATGGAACAAGGGACTGTTTCCAAATTGGGAAAGGTACATCAAAGCTGTATATTGTCACCCTGCTTATGTAACTTATATGCAGAATACGTCATGCAAAATGAAGAACAAGTTGGAATCAAGATTGGTGGGAGAAATAACAACCTCAGATATGCAGACGATACCACTCTAAATGCAGAAAATGAAGAGGAACTAAAGAGCCTCTTGATGAAAGTGAAAGAGAAGAGTTAAAATGCTGGCTTAAAACTCAACATTCAAAAAACGAAGACCATGGCATCTGGTCCCATGACCTCATGGCAAACAGAAGGTGAAAAAATGGAAACAGTGC
>NW_011407945.1:0-692 GCF_000754665.1 Bison bison bison | reverse complement strand
AGGACTGATGCTGAAACTAAAGCTCCAATACTTTGGGCAACTGATGTGAAGAGCTGAATCACTGGAAAAGACCCTGATGCTGGGAAAGTTTGAGGGCGGGAGGAGAAGGGGATGGCAGAGGATGAGATGGTGGGATAGCATCGCTGATGCAATGGATATGAACTCTCATATCAACCAACTCAAACTCCAGGAGATGGTGATGCACAGGGAGTCCAAGTGTGCTGTAGCCCATGGGCTCACAAAGAGTTGGACCCGACTTAGAGACTGAACACCACCACCAATGAAAACTTCTTTAATTATAATGAGATGGTCTTTCTTCAGATTATCAATATCTTCAGGACTGATTTTTTAAGCCCTGGATAGACATCATAAACTTATATGAGACATGATAGTCTTGTGGGTGACCAATTGTTTCCACGTGAAAATAGGATAAGTCTAGGACCACACTGGATCCAAAGAGCACAGAGCACCATGAGGGAAGAATGAATGCAACACAGAAATATTTGCTTTAAAAAAAAGGAACTCTCAGGTCTAAATTTCTTAAGAGAAATAAAAGAAACAAGCAAGAAATTTAAAAGTGAAACTTTAAACCCAGTGTCAACACAAGGGTCCCTTTATCATTCCACATCTGTCATGTGAGTGTATGACATGTTCTTTGTCTCAACACAACAAAGATTTGGAGCAATGGACAT
>NW_011407944.1:0-546 GCF_000754665.1 Bison bison bison | reverse complement strand
AAAAAAAAAAAAAAGACTTAAAATGCAAATGAAAAAAAACAAAAACAAAAAAACAAACAAAAAAAAAACACACATTGAAGGTTGGACTTCTTTGGTATCTGGAGTGGTTGAGGCCTTACCTCTTTGTCTGCTTTCTGATTGGCTGAAAACTGTTGCTAAGCTTGTTTCTTTGTTCTTTGGGAAAGTCAAAAGTTGAGTGTGACCTATTTGAACTGTATCCTGCTGCTTTTGACTCTGCTTTTGCCTTCCTCCTGATCCATATGCTTTTTTCTGATATTTTTTGAAGTTTAGATTTTTTTAACCCATCAATTTGTAAATTTAGTGTTCTATATTTTAAGGTTTTAAGATTTTAGTTGTACTTTATAATGCACAAATTACTATGGTTTAATTTTTAAAAATCTGGTTGAATACTTGAAAGTTGAATTTTTTGTCAGAAAGCATGTTCTCATTGTAAAGAGTAAATAGACTATTTAAAGACCTGCCTGTCACAAACACAAAAGATTAGCTTGGAGATCAATAATATCCTTATTGTTAATAAAAACAATT
>NW_011407943.1:0-714 GCF_000754665.1 Bison bison bison | reverse complement strand
TCTCTCATAAAATATAGAATTGGATACAGCTAAGAAGACCCATACACATGCATACTTTTTCAGCAACAGCAAACAAACTAGAAACAAACATATTAATTATGAGGGTGTGATTAAATATACAGGAATTAAAAGAATAACAAGGAACTTCAAGACACACATTATTTTTAGGTACTCCTTCATCAAAAAAAAAAAACAAAAAAACAAGTTCAGAAGAAGTATGGACTAACACAATGTGTGTGTATTTTAAGGCCACACACAACAGAAAGAATCAACTCTGGTTTCAAAAAGAGCTTCAAACTGACAGGTAACTGTGAAGCCCTTGGCTTGCTGTGCATCCCAGACTGCCTTCTATCCACTAATTCACATGCCAATATACAATCCAAAAGCTGATTTAGTCTTGCTTGGACACAGAGGGTTTGAGTGGGGCCCTCTGAGGCTTACAGACAGGTGAGAGAGCAAATAAAGCCCAGAGCTCCACGTGCTTGTTCCCACATATGATGTCAGTTCAACCGCGGAGTCACTGCAAGTCACGTGTGACACCAGACACCCAGGGCAGCATCTGAATCATGTCTGGAATTTGAGGGTCCTGCACGTGGAGGTGCAACAAGCAGGAGGAGAAAGAGCCGAAAGGCTGACAGAAAGAGGACAGTGATGATGTGATTTGGTAGCTTGGGTCCAGCCTTGGTGGAAGTACAGGTGGGGAGGGGAAGAGGC
>NW_011407942.1:0-563 GCF_000754665.1 Bison bison bison | reverse complement strand
ATTGTATGGTGGCTTCATCAGGCAGGTTCAATCAATTATCAACTCTCTTTCTAGCTTCTCTCTCGTTTCAGGAGATGGACGGGAGGCTGAGCCAGTCCCTGAGGCAGGAGTGAGTGTCAACAAGCTGGAGGCAGGGAGAGGGCAGAGAGGGGACTCTGAACGGAATGGAGGATGGAGTGGGGAGCTGAAACAGGAGATTGGAAGGTGTAGGCTATAGAGGACATAGATGCCTTGTCAAAAGTTCCTTAGAGAAAATAGGAGCCCCTGAAAGCTCTTGAATTTGGGGTGAACTGAGTTTTAGAAAGTTCACTGGAGTGTATGATGGATTTAAGTTGGTAGAGGTGAAGGTACAGGACTGAACCCCTAAGGTCTAGGCAAGGATGGTGGCGAAGGGAATAATGGATGGATGGATCAGGCTGACGTTCTGGAGAAAAGACCCACGGGACTCAAGGAATAATTGGATGTGGGGTAGGGGTGGGGAGTGAGGGGAGAGCTACCAAGATTTCCAGATAGATACCATCCTTCTGAGTCTGGATAAGGGGGATAATGGTAAGATCATTGCC
>NW_011407941.1:0-613 GCF_000754665.1 Bison bison bison | reverse complement strand
TGAGAAACCTAACTTGAAAGTATTACAGGGTTGTCCTCAGGATGATGGAAAGAAGAGAGAAGTATTAACAATCTGACACAAACCCCAAGGATGGTTTTGAACTCAAACCTTAATGGTTTGTATTCAGTCTTTCTAATAACTACCAGCACAGCCCCCCTGCCTGCCTATCAACCCTCCTCCTGCAGCCTTTCTATAATCTCCAATTTTCTCTGATGGTTGTGGAAGAGTGAATTTCGGGTGCTGTTACTAATTAGCATAGTGTAAGATAAGCAGCAATTTGGTTGGAACATTTTAATAATAGTTATTTTCTCTTTTGCCTGTGTTTAAAAGTTCTAATTTAATGAATAAATTATCTTCAGAGATCTAAGTTATTTCTAGTTTTGTTGTTCCATCTGATATGTTAATTTCAACAACAGATTTATTTTGTTAATAAAAGATGAAACTTTAAAAAAAAAAAAAACAACTTCTACCTTGAAGTCTAGACTGACTTGTATGTGAATGCCCTGGGAAGTTTGGTGAGCAGTCTTTACACAGAAGAGTTTGGACAATGAACTTTGCAGACAATTTCATGTCCAAAGATGGGGCATGTCTCAATCAGAGTCATCTGAATTTC
>NW_011407940.1:0-561 GCF_000754665.1 Bison bison bison | reverse complement strand
TCCTGGGCTGCATGCAACTCCCAGGTCTAAGCCGCTCAGGTTCAGGCACTCGGGTAGTCCTCAGAGGTGCAGACTCTGTTGGGCCTGCGTTTTGTGCCCTTCCCAGCTCCGAGCAGCTCGGGTAATGAGGTGTTTGGCAAGCATGGTCACTGCAACTTATCACCTTTCCCATCCCTGCCGCTTGGTTTTCTGGGTGTACAACTGGCGCACCTTCTCAGGCGGATGATGACTGTCCAGAACCCCAAGAAGTCTTAGTTAACAAAGAATCCTGCTTACAGTTAGGTAGATAATGTCTCTCTGGGGCTGTGATTGCCCCCTTCCGGCTCTGGCTGCCTGTCACCAGAAGGGGATGGTCTGTAGCCGGCTAATTCTGTTCAGCCCTTTGTTCTGTGCACAGGCCTGGCGGTGTCTTAAGGCTTTTCCCATGGTAGCTGTCCCACAGTCTAGTTTGCTAGCCCAAATTAGTTTGCTCTGATTAGCCTCGGGGAATTCAGACCCGATCCTTACTCTAAACAATGCAGCCCACGCCTCCCTGCCTAGCCCCCACTTGCTAGTGGCGGG
>NW_011407939.1:0-514 GCF_000754665.1 Bison bison bison | reverse complement strand
TCCCCTGGAGGAGGGCGTGGCAACCCACTCCAGTATTCTTGCCTGGAGAATCTCATGGACAGAGGAGCCTGGTGGACTGCAGTCCATGGGGTTGCAGAGTCAGACACGACTGAGCGACTGACAGACACACTTGAATTCAATGGGAAGAGAAAATAAGCTAGCTGACAGATGACACAAGGCGTCACACTGAACCGTGTGCATCAGAACAACAACAAAAAGGAACCGGATAAGACGTGGGATATAAGTAACGAAATGGGAAGGACTGCTTTCAAACCAGAAAAGAGAAGCAAGCATAAAAAAAGGGGCACAACAGAACAGAAAATAAAGTAATAGCCACACTAAACATTTAGTACAAATGGATTAAATTTCCTGTTAAAAATGTCAATTACATTTTTTAAAAAGTCAGCTTAATACTCTTGAAAGGGGAAAGTGTTAGTCGTTCAGTCATGTCCATGGGCCCACAGGCCCATGGGCTGTGGCCTGCCAGCCTCCTCTGTCCATGGAATTCTCCAGG
>NW_011407938.1:0-521 GCF_000754665.1 Bison bison bison | reverse complement strand
CTTTCTGCCATAAGGGTGGTATCATCTGCATATCTGAGGTTATTGATATTTCTCCTGGCAATTTTGATTCCAGCTTGTGCTTTATCCAGCCCAGCATTTTGCATGGTGTAATCTGCATATAAATTAAACAAGCAGCGTGACAATATACAGCATTGACATACTCCTTTCCCAATTAGGAACTAGTCCATTGTTCCATGTCTGGTTCCAACTGTTGCTTCTTGACCTGCATACAGGTTTTTCAGGAGGCGGGTCAGGTAGTCTGGTATTCCCATCTCTTGAAGAATTTTCCACAGTTTGTTGTGACCCACACAGTCAAAGGCTTTAGTGTAGTCAATGAAGCAGAAGTAGAGGTTTTTCTGGAATTCCCTTGCTTTTTCTATGATTCAATAGATGTTGGTGGTTTGATCTCTGGTTCCATTGCCTTTTCTAAATCCAGCTTGTACATGTGGAAGTTCTTGGTTCACTTATTGTTGAAGCCTAGCTTGAAGGATTTTGAGTATTACCTTACTAGTATGTCAAAT
>NW_011407937.1:0-587 GCF_000754665.1 Bison bison bison | reverse complement strand
CATCATTCTAAAAATGAAGATCATGGCATCCAGTCCCATCATGTCATTGTAAATAGATTGGGAAACAATGGAAACAGTGAGAGACTTTTTTTGGGGGGGGCTCCAAAATCACTGCAGACGGTGACAGCAGCCATGAAATTAAAAGATGCTTGCTGCTTGTAAGAAAATCTATGACAAACCTAGACAGCATATTAAAAAGCAGAGACATTACTTTACCAACAAATATCCATATAGTCAAAGCTATGGTTTTTCTAGTAGTCATGTATGGATATGGGAGTTGGACTATAAAGAAACGTGATGACTGAAGAATAGATGTGTTTGAACTGTGATGTTGGAGAAGACTCTTGACAGCCCCTTGGACTCCAGGGAGATCAAACAAATCATTCATAAAGGAAATCAGTCCTGAATATTCATTGGAAGGACTAATCCTGAAGCTCTAATACTTTGGCCACCTGATGTGAAGAACTGACCCATTAGAAAAGGCCCTGATGCTGGGAAAGACTGAAGGCAGATGGAGAAGGGGACCACCGAGGATGAAATGATTGGATAGCATCACCAACTCGATGGACATGAGCTTGAGCAAGTTC
>NW_011407936.1:0-710 GCF_000754665.1 Bison bison bison | reverse complement strand
ATTCGGTAGGATACAATTGAGGAATTGACCTATCTGGTTACCTTCAAAGAAAATTAGGTGGGGAATGCCAAGAAACCTATTTTTATCATCATTTTCTAAGGGAGGAATCTGAGACTAGATTTGCTTTGCACTGTTGCTAGGAGGCTAGTGCTAACTCATGACAGACCATGTTCCTTTCTCTGAGTCCTTACATCATTCAGAGGAAAAATCTCAAATTAAAATCTCTTTTCTGAACACTTTCTTCAGTCAGAGAGTTAAGGCAAGTGGCCTGCTTTGGGTCTGGATCGTCAACATGATCTGAGAACAGGCGGGAGGAGGGATTACTGCCATGGAAGCTCTGGGACCTTGCTAATTACTTCCCAGTGACTTCATCATGCTGTCTTGATTTTGCAACCCTTGTTGCCACGGCTGAAACTTGAAAGAATTTGGCCTAAAGCCACCTATATGCTCAATATACTGGGGAATGTAGCTTTCAATAACTAAATTTTATATTTATTTCAGAAGAATTATGAGCTATGAGGTTGAAGTTGGGTGTGTTGGTTAAGACTGGAGAATGAAAAGTTTACTTCCGAAGGGCAAAGTAAAAGAAAGTGCAAAATAGTAATCTCTTTTTCTTACACACACACACACACACACACACACACACACATATCACATCACACCACACTCTATTAGAACATTGGAATCAGGTCTATGATTCAGTAACTAAG
>NW_011407935.1:0-584 GCF_000754665.1 Bison bison bison | reverse complement strand
GCGAGGAAAAGATGGCTTGAACCTGTGTATCATATGTGACTTTGAAATGAACACCTTGAATAGCACTAATTTTTATTTGTAATATTTTTCTACAACAAAACGAGTAGCACTAGGAAAAGAGGTTTTATTTTGTAAACAGTCATCTGTGACCTGCATTTTAGTAAGCTCACAGCAGATTCTTCCAAGATCATGAATGGGGGGAGGGGGGTGTGCATGTTGAGATTTAAATTGACATAAAACTGCATACTTTGTCTAGCTCTGATTTCATTTTTTAATAGTGCCAATTTTGTGACTGTAATCATGTGAAAGTCCTGTTGAAGTGAAAAATTATGTCTGACCCCCAGATCAAAGAATTTATGTTAAAGTGTGAATAAATCTCATATCAAATGTCAAGCTTTTACATGTGAATGGTTTTCTCCAAGAACATATAAAAGTTAATAAAAATCCTCTTAATTTTCAAAAAAAAAAAATAAAATAAAATAAAATTTACTTATTTTTTAATTGAAGGATAATTTACAGAATTTTGCTGTTTTCTATCAAACCTCAACATGAATCAGTCATCAGTTCAGTTCAGTCGCTCAGTC
>NW_011407934.1:0-626 GCF_000754665.1 Bison bison bison | reverse complement strand
TTTAAAGAATGAAAAGAAAAAAAAGACTTACCTGTTGAAATTCTTAACTTTGCCCGCAAAGTGACAGCCCAGTTCAAAAGGATGAGTCTGGGTTGGGCTTGTAAGACAATACTTTTTGTAGCCCAAGGATTTTTTTCAGCTATAATTTCCACCAAAGGAATCTGTTCATTCTTCCTTGACCCAAATAATTTTGCTTTAGATGTCAAAAATATGCCCAAATTCAAGACATTACTTTGAGAAATCTTTCCTGACTCAATCCAAGCTATAATATCCTGACTCTATTAAAAGCCCCTCACCCAGGCTGCTCTCCTTTCCTTGACCACACTCTGGATTGCAGTTGCCTGGGACCGCAGTCTTCCTTCATTCAGTTGTAAATTCCTTGAGAGCAAAGGCTCATTGTTTTCAACCCCATGTCCTTCATTCCTAGTACAGGTCACAGGACTTTGGTGGCTTTTGACACTTATAAAACAAAGGAATGAATGAATGAAATGATGATATTGTTGTTGCTATTATCTGACTTTCTTTTGACAAATTCCTATCATAAAGTGGAAGAATCTGAATGAGTCCTGCTTCAATCACTAAACTTTGAACTTAAAAAAAATATATGGACTGCTAATAGTTATTCC
>NW_011407933.1:0-542 GCF_000754665.1 Bison bison bison | reverse complement strand
GTGTCTATTGACAGATGAATGGATAAAGATGATGCTGTACATATATACAAAGGACTATTACTCAACAATAAAAAATAAATAATGCTATAAAAAGAATGAAATTATGGTATTCACAGAAACATAAATGGACCTAGAGATTCTCATACTATGTGAAGTCAGTCAGAAAGACAAATATCATGATACTGTTTATTATGTGGAAGCTCAGAAAATGATAGAAATTAACTTTATTTACAGAATAGAAATAGACTCACAGACTTTGAAAACAAACTTATGAACGTGGAAAGGAGGTGGGGGAAGGATAAATTAGGAAATCGGGATTAACATATGCACACTATATAAAAACAGGTAAATAGCACACAGAACTATACTCAATATCTTACAATATCCTATAATAGATACAAATGTAAAAAAGAATATGTATATGTTTAAATGAATCTCTTTGCTATACACCTGAAACTAACACAACCCTGTAAATCAATTATATGTCAATATACTGAACTAAATTTTTTAAATTAAAAAAAATTTCTGCCATTGTTTTATTC
>NW_011407932.1:0-602 GCF_000754665.1 Bison bison bison | reverse complement strand
ACTGATCTCCTTTAGAATGGACTGGCTGGAACTCCTTGCAGTCCAAGGGACTCTCAAGAGTCTTCCCCAACACCAAGGTAACTCCAAATTTAATATTCACCTTCACTATCATTTACATATTTTTTTTTGCATTTTCCATTTCTGCAGAGCAAAAATCTGATAGCCACAATCTGGTCGAAGAAGACAGTGACTGAAAGGAGTGTGTTTTCCTGTATCCAGACTAACACAAAGACTTTTGGTCACTTTATGGATGCCTCAATTTTGAAGGTGACCCAATTTTGTATTACTAGTTTTGGGCATGTGTATATTTTCCTTTCCTGGGATTATTTTAGGTGCCCCAAAGAAGGTGTCTGCTGTACAAAAACGATCTTAATGACTGGATAACTGCGATAATGTCCTCCCTCACCTACAGCCAGACATCTTGAAATGTGAAGTCAAGTGGACCTTAGGAAGCATTACTAGAGACAAAGCAAGTAGGGGTGATGGACTTTCAGCTGAGCTTTTTCATATCCTAAACGATGATGCTGTTAAAATCCTGGCCTCAATATGCCATCAAATTTGGAAAATTCAACAACAGCCACAGGACTGGAAAGGGTCAGTTT
>NW_011407931.1:0-767 GCF_000754665.1 Bison bison bison | reverse complement strand
GCTGTACAAGGCTCAGGCATACAGTATGATGGCTTGATTTACATATATTGTGAAATGATTACCACGATAGGTTCAGTTAACATCTATTATCTTGTAGATGCGATAAAAAGAAAAGAAAAAAAAAGTTTTTTCCCTTGTGACGAGAGCTTAGGATTTACTCTCCCAATAACTTTTCCATGTCACACAGCAGTGTTAGCTACAGTCACCATATTATACATTACATCCTTGTACATATTTATAACTGAAAACTTGTACCATTTGACCAGCTTCCTCCAATTACCCTCCTCCTAGTGTTTTTTAAACATTTAAAAATTAATCCATGTTAAGAAAAATTAATCCACATACATTAATGACAATTTTATTGAAAAGGAATTTAAATATTATCTTCACAAAATTTTAATTCTATAATATGAAGCAATAGGTATAAATCTTCAGAGTCTGGCAAAGAGATTTTTATTCAATATTTTATTACATAAATGTAAAACAGAAGTTGAAAGAAACTATACCATGACCTATCCAGTGACCAAATTATACCTGTCACTGGAACTCTAAAATTAACAGTTGTATTTGTTTTACCACACATCTAACCATCTATACATCTCTCTATCATACATTAATCCATCTTATTTTTTGATACATTTCAAAGTAAGTTGCAAGCATGAGTACAGTGCATGCATGCTCAGTCATGCCCTGTCTGACTCTTTGTGACCCCATGGACTATAGCCCGCCAGGCTCCTCTATCCATGGAATTTCCCAGGCAAGAATAC
>NW_011407930.1:0-561 GCF_000754665.1 Bison bison bison | reverse complement strand
ATTTTCCCATTGCATTTAAATTGTCAATTTTATTACAATAAAGCTATGCATAATATTTCTACATATTATTTTAATTTTAAATTTTAATGACTTTTAAAAATTTCTAACATTGGTACTTTGTGATTTTGACTTTTTTTATTTTATACATTTTAATAGATATTTAAATGATTATAATAATCTAGAAAATGAACTTTTGACTTTGCTAATTTTCCTTATTGAAAGTATATTTTAAATTTCATTGATTCTGCACTTGGTTTTTATTATTTCTTTCTCCTAATTTCCATGAAAAAAATTATTTAGTTTTTTAATCCTAACTAAAATCTTTCTTTATTCTATCTATATTTATTTCAATTAGTGAAATCAATGTTTTTAAGTCTTTCATTCTAATATGCTTTTTAACTTGTCCTTTGCATTTTGTGCTCCTTCATTTTTCTCTTCTCAATTTTTTAATCTATATTTTGCATTGATCTATTAATGGGAAAGTTATGACTAACCTAGATAGCATATTGAAAAGAAGAGAGACTACTTTGCCAACAGAGGTCTGTCTAGTCAAGGCTATGG
>NW_011407929.1:0-625 GCF_000754665.1 Bison bison bison | reverse complement strand
GCTTTTTTTTTTCCCCCTTTGCAAAAATTAGCATATAGTATGTGTTACTTATAATCCATTTGCTTTTTACTGGTGCCGTTTGAAATTACTGTTGATGTGTTTTTACTTTGGTGTCTCTGATTTTTTTTTAATGGTTGAACAAAGGTACTTATACATTCAGGAAGACTGGCTACATGACACGAATGCCCTAATCGCATTTATTAGTAGTGCTGTTTCCAGAAGAGAGAGCAAAATGATGCTCCTTTTCAATAGGAACAATGTTGAATACCAAAAGGCATGCTGTTTACTCTAGAGCCTTAGCTCACATTTCTAAATTACCAAGAGTAGTGCTGCTGACACGCATGGAAATAAGTCCTCTCAGAGCTGGGGCTGGAAGAGGGTAGGGCTGAAAAAGCAAAAGCTTCTCACTGCCTACTGTAAAATGTGATGTAGAAAATAAGAGAGCTTGTAGATGTTGTAATTGCTTTTGAAACTCTCTTTCATTAGACCAAAAAAAAAAAAAATGTAGATTGTCAAGGCCTTTTGGTTGCTTTTGAATCTGACAAAACCATGCAATACTATAAAGTTTTTAAGAAAAATTCAACTTCAGAAATCTGGATATAATAACAGTATTACAGTATATTTT
>NW_011407928.1:0-785 GCF_000754665.1 Bison bison bison | reverse complement strand
TTTTTTTTTTTTTTTTGCAGGGCTTCCTAAAAGCCTATTCACAGATGCAGTTAAGAATCTCAGCTTCTAAAGAAATCTTATCTCTGTTTTGTTTTCTTCTCCCAGCTCAAATGCCACTTGACTCATGAAGCTTTCCTGTATTTCTCCCAGGAGGAAAAAAATTTCCTTTTCCTATGTGTTCTTCTAACACCTGGTCCCCTTTTATAGCCCTTGGTGCACTATTCCCCATGCTATAGGCTGAATATTACCTGCTCACTTATCTTTGCAGCACTGAGTGGAGTTATGTAAACAGTAGGTGCTAACAGAGTTTAATGACTTGATGCATTTTCAAAGAGCCCTTCTGTGCAAAGCTTCTTATTTCAGGCAACCCTGGGAAAACCCAATTTTTCAGGATTCTTGCCTGGAAAATCTCATGGACAGAGAAGCCTGGCAGGCTGCAGTCCATGGGGTCACAAAAGAGTCAGACACAACTTAACAACTAAACAGCAATTTAAGGCACGGGCGCTTTCTGACATTGTCTCTTTATAATTGCCACCTCTCATTAAGCCATATTATGACATCTTCTCTGGAGTCAAGGATGGAAATCGTGATCTGGTCTCTGTTTATGGTAGGGAAGTTTCTTTGTAGATTTTAATAATTTATCCTTGAGACTTAGGGCGCTTTAAGAGATGTCTCAAGTAATTGCTGTAGCTTGTTGTCTGAGAGCAGCAAATGGTGACTTGTGGGAACTGCCCTTTCTGTAGATCCAGGTTTTTCTCTTGGGCATCTGGGGTACTTGTGAACCT
>NW_011407927.1:0-660 GCF_000754665.1 Bison bison bison | reverse complement strand
TTTTAGAGTCAGAAATTGTATCTATCAATTTGTCCCTAAACCATCATTTGAAATTATCAGATGTAGAAACGGTCACTGAGGTTTTTACTTTCAGGCCAAGATGCCAGAGTCCAAGTCACAATGTCCTAAAAGCTGGACAGAAATTCTTCAATTCTTTAATTTTATTATTTTCAAGGCAAGGACTTTGGGCTTCCCTGGTGGCTCAGATGGTAAAAAGTCTGCCTGCATGCAGGAAACCCAGATTCAATTCCTGGGTCAGGAAGATCCCTGGGAGAAGGGAGTAGCAACCCACTCCAGTATTCTTGCCTGTAGAATTTCATGGGCAGAGAAGACTGGCAGGCTACAGTCAATGGGATTGCAAAGAGTCAGACATGACTGAGCAACTAACAATTGAATTTCCACTTGTTTCTTTTAGTACACAAATTACCTCTTGAAAAGTGTTGTCAGGGTTTATGGGAATGCAAGATTTAGACATTCTAGCCTGAATTCATGGTAACACATAATCCTTCAAAAATTTAAAAATCAAATTTGTAAGGAAACTCAAAAAACTTTGATGATAGTAAACTGTTATGTTATCCTGGAAATAGTAGAAAGAAATTATTCATTAACAAAAAAATTTTCATCAACTCTGCAGTTTATATACTTACTTCTGTACACATG
>NW_011407926.1:0-520 GCF_000754665.1 Bison bison bison | reverse complement strand
GTTCTAGACAAAACTGCCCTCTGAGTTCTTTGAGATGGGTTATTGGGCCAGCCTCTCTCTTTGCTTTTCCTTTGTTGTTGGAGCCAATAGAGGAGAACACAGTTATCTGTAAGAACCAGGTGGGCAACGTGATAGAGGTAGAGTTTGAAGTGCACCGTAAAGCAGACAGGACTCAGGCAGAAATGTGGGGTGGGATGAAGGGTCCTAGGAGGGAGAGCACGAGGTGGGTTGGGAAAGGTGCTGAAATCTTCTGTGTCTGGAGTGGCTGACTGTTGGGGTGGGGGGACGGGGATTTACTGGAAATGAGGCTGGACAAGTAAGGCTGAGGAGAAAATGTGCTCTCTTGTTCAGATGCTCTTGGGATCAGGCAAACTTGATCAAAGAATGTTTAATTGTATTAAAGGATGTTTGAATGGGTATAATCACTTTACTTTGACAAGCCTCAGATTCTAGGGCAAGAGCATAACGAGCTGGAGGGGAGCCTCCCAGTCTCTCTAGCACACAGATCATATTTAGACTT
>NW_011407925.1:0-545 GCF_000754665.1 Bison bison bison | reverse complement strand
GCTCACTTAGCACTGTCAATAGGAAAGCTGCCTTGGTCAGTGTGTTCGTAGCCACCCAGGTCCCACAGCAGATGCAAACCTTGGATCCCCTCACTCTCTTCTCACATCTGTGGGCATTTGAATCTTTCCTCCTTTTCCAGAACCTTTGCTGATGGTATAGAGGAGTGTTGATCAGGAATCCCTCAATTTGGGTTTGGGAGATGGCTTTTTCATGATGAGACTGAATGTGGGGAGAATGCGGCAGAGATGCTGGATCCTCCTCTTTGCATCACATCAGGGATACAGGACATCCACCTGGTACCCTGAAGATGTCACCTTTGACACCTGCAGTGCCTCCACAAGGGACACTGCTTGTCCCTTCCGCATCCTCTCCTCACAAACGAATGTCTATTAGATTCCACAGAAAAGTGATATGATATTTATCTTTCTTTATCTGACTTATTTTACTTAGTATGATAATCTCTGGGTCCATTCTTGTTGCTGTAAATGGCATTATTTCATTCTTTTTAATGACTAAGTAATATTCCATTGGGTATAGGTATCAT
>NW_011407924.1:0-666 GCF_000754665.1 Bison bison bison | reverse complement strand
CTCAGCCCCCCGATTTCGACCCGGCAACTGAGCCTCCTCCCTACTGCCCCAAAGAAAAAGCTTCCGGAGACGAGACCCCATCCTCCAGCCATTCCTTCTCCAAAACAGAAAGCAATGACTCCAAAACCCCAGAAGAGACTTCCAGCCCCTCCATCGTCCAGGACCCGAAGCAAACACATTTCCTTTCAGGGTTAGTAGGATTGGAGGGCCCCATACCGGTTCCTGGGCCTTTCTCCATTTCTGATATGAGCCAAACTGAAGAAACAAACTATTGAGATCCTTTTCAGAAAATCCTACTAGATACAGAAAAACATTCCTCCGCCTTACACAAACAAATCATTTAACCTAGAATGATCTTTATTACATCCTAAATGCCACTTTAACCCCGATGGAAAAAAAAAACGGATATGACAGGCAGCCCGGACTCACGCTGATCAGATCCATAACCAAGATAGGACTAATCCGGTGGCTGATGATGCAGTCCCTTTAACTGAGCCACAGTGGAAATATCAAGCAGGCGATGCTGACATCCAGGACCTGCATCATATGATCACCCGTTTACTGGAAGAAATGCTAAAAAGCTCTCACATTCATATTAACTACGATAAGATTAGGGAAGTGACTCAGGAAAAAGATAAAAATCCTGCCCTTTTTCTTTCACGGCTT
>NW_011407923.1:0-743 GCF_000754665.1 Bison bison bison | reverse complement strand
TGGAGTGAGGAGAGGTTGGCTGATTGAGATGCTCCAGGATAAATTGCTGCAAAGATGTACAGGCACATTGGCATAGGGGTTAGTGGAAGAAAATGATCCATTACTACTGTGCATGCCTTGCTGAAAGCAGATCCCCTAAAACAATGAGGAAGTGATGAGAAGTGGGGAAGCTAAGTCCTTGATTTATTAAAAACATCTGTCTCCCAAAGACACAAGTAGGGATATTTCAGTTCATTATGACTATATAAAAGTGGTTTTAGGTAGGCTGGTTATGAATTTGGATATGTTAAAAAGTAGAATTTTATATACTTGCATGCACGGGAAGTTGCTTCAGATATGTCTGACTGTTTGCCACCCAATGGACTGTAGCCCACCAGACTCCTCTGTCCGTGGGTTTCTCCAGGCAAGAATACTGGAGTGGGTTGCCATGCCCTCCTCCAGGGCATCTTCCTGACCCAGGGCTTGAACCCGCATCTCTTATGCCTTCTGCACTGGCAGGCCAGTTCTTTACCACTAGGGCCACCTGGGAAGCCCATATATGTACCAACCTTGCTTCTGTCTGATGTTCCTCATGCAGTTTCTAGCAGAGGTATGACAGTGCCAGTCTCTCAGGGTTCTTCTCTGCTTCCTTGCTCTTTGTAAGAAACATGCTCTTCTTAATGCTAAGATCTAAAAATGTCTCAAATTAGAATCAAGTATCCTTTTTGGCCATGGTGAATTGAAAAGAAAGACCCAGGTTTTCC
>NW_011407922.1:0-779 GCF_000754665.1 Bison bison bison | reverse complement strand
AGATAGAGTATTGACATGTTTCTCCCTCGAAACACTTAGCTGTGCGTTTCAGCCCCTGCCCTGAGACAAATACATTACTTTTCCTCAGCCCCAGGTGCTTATTTTTCCAAGCTCGTGTTTTATTACTGGAGTACAGTTTGTGCTTGGGTATTGCAGACAAAAATCAGAATTAACTTCCCCTGTGGTGACACGTGACCAAAATTTCAAATATTTAGCGGTTCTCTGTCTTTTTTTCTTTGAAACCTGTACGTCTAAATAGAAAATAAATGTGACTGAGGCAGAAATACAAACTGAAGCCTCTAATTATGGCAGTTTTCTTGGCAATTTGAGAGTGAAGTGTTTATCCTCCCAAAAGACACTGCTACCTTCCCCTAGAGAAACCCCCAGGTTGGCCCCACCCTTGCTGATGAGTGCCTTTCACCTCCCAGGGCTTGGTGTTCCTCACTCCTGATGTAGGACTTCATGATACCTTGAGGACCACCTGGAGTCAGTGCCTGGAAAACACACAGCGCTGGCCATGTGGTATATACACAATCAATGCTGATGCTTATCTATTGCCTATCTTTAAAAATTGCAAGAATGCCAACAGAAGTCCTGGCTGTGGAGCTTCTTCCAGATAAGGGGACATATCTCCCTGTCGGCATTTGGAACAGATGGACTGGCTCCTGACACCTCAGCCCCACCTGTCCTTCTACCCCAATGTCCTTTGTGTGGTCACTTGTTCATTCATTAACACAGCAGATGTTTAGTCCTTTCCATCCCAATTAGCTGGACCATGG
>NW_011407921.1:0-702 GCF_000754665.1 Bison bison bison | reverse complement strand
TGGAATCATCTTGTTCAATCCTGCCACTTTAAGGACAAGAAAACGGAATTCCAGAGTGGACATACCTACTGCCAGTACTCATTACTGCTGGGGCCCACTGCTTTTTCTACAATACTATGCTTTCATGCTATAGGAATCTTGGGGTAGAACCTCTTTTCATAAGCTGAGATACTTGGGGCCACATCTACCCTGGAATCTCAAGGGCTAGAAACAATGACTTCAAGGGACCACTCCCCTTCACAAATACCTCTGCTAGAATCGTACCTCAGCAGTTAGCACAGAACCGGGCGCTCTCTGGAATCTCCCGTGAATTTCCAAGAGTCAAAGGCCTGTGTTGAGCAGGAATCAGCATCTTCCCGGAGGAAGGCAACACGGTGGAGGCAGCAAGACATGCGCTCCCTCCACCGTGGAGTGGAGGAGGACTGGAGCGTGGAGTGAGGGGCCTGCGCTCCAGGCAGGGCCCTGCCATCCGCCTGCTGACTCAACAGGCGCTCCACCCCCTGGAGAACCCAGGACTGCAATTACACAACTGCAGTGCGTTCCTTTAGCTCAGGACTTTGACTCGATAAAACACAGGAGAGGTCACACCCCGTTTACACCCCAGGGTGACTGATGTCATCCTCTGTGGATCTGAGCGCAGACCTGATGGGGAAGGGAGGTGAAGAGTCCCGCCCCAGGAAAAGGATTCAGAGTCCAGCCTTT
>NW_011407920.1:0-604 GCF_000754665.1 Bison bison bison | reverse complement strand
AGAAGGAAATGGCAACCCACTCCAGTACTGTTACCTGGCGAATTCCATGGATGGAGGAGCCTGGTGGGCTATAGTCCACGGGGTCGCAAAGCGTCGGACACGACTGAGCGACTTCACTCACTCACTCAAGATATGACTAAATGACCTTATCTCATGGCAGGAACTAGAAAAGACTGACTTCATATCTCAGAGGAGTATCAGGTAATAGAATGGTCTGCCATCAACGTTAATAGTATAATTTTCTTACCTTTCTTCATCAATCAACAAATTCAACAGGAAAGTTAAAAAAAATTAAAAGAAATCTTTCGTGAACTTACTGGCACTCTCCAAAAATACATAAGAAAACCTGTTCTCGGCCTCTTAAACTAATTCTTTCTCGCATAAGGGTAACTTTCTCAATGGCAAGATTCTTTAGATAGTTTTTCAGTAGTTGAGAGATCTATATTGACAAATACACATGTACTCCCTTGTTTGGTTCTTCTTTTAACAGAGAGTAGGATGGGGTTACTGTGACCTTCACAGTTCAAGCACACGCTCATAGGGTAATCTGTCACTACACTGTACAAATCACCATAAACTGACTATAGAAATCTGATACAGAATC
>NW_011407919.1:0-807 GCF_000754665.1 Bison bison bison | reverse complement strand
TGAATGGTACAGAAAGGCCTTATGGCATTCTGCAGTCTATCTTAGTGGCTCATTGTTATTTCCTTTAAGAGCGTCACATAGGGGTTTACCATGATCCCAAACTTAGGGATCCAAATGCAACAAAGCCCAGCCATTCCTAAGAATCCTCAGGATTGCCTTTTGGTGGTTGACGCCGTCACTCTAATGCGTCCCTTCCATTTGGAATATGTTTCTTTGTCATAAATATTTTACAGTTGGTTGAGAAGTTTTCACTTTTCCCATGGACACTTTATATCCCCAGTCTGCCAGAAAGTTGAAAGTAAGGATTGTATTTTGGCCTGAAGCTTCCTTCGTTTTACTGGCCATTAGGTATATTATTCATATATTGCAGTACAACTCTTTGATTTAATTGCCGGTCCCTTAAGTCCTTGGCTAAGGCTTGCCGAGAAGATGGTGGGGGCATCCTTGTGGGAGCACCATCCAACAATAGAGTTCTTTCATATTAGTCTCTGGATCATCTCATTCAAAGGCAACAGTTCCTAGGCCTCAGGACTGAGTGGTATGCAGTAAAAGGGATCTTTTAGGTCCAGAATTGTAAACCAGCAAAAGTCTCCAAATAAGATTGTAAGTAAAAGTATAAGAATTTGGCACTGTGGAACATACATCGTGTACAATTTAGTCAATGAGTCTCAGATCGCATGCAAACAATAATCTCTGGCCCCTGGCTTTTGTACCGGCAGTATTGGAGTATTTTATTGATATTGATAAGTTTGATAAGGGGCTTCCCTGGAACCTCAGATGGTAGGTAGAGAATCTGCCTGCAATGCA
>NW_011407918.1:0-611 GCF_000754665.1 Bison bison bison | reverse complement strand
TGATCATTAACACATGCTTCGTCAGTTTCCTTCCCTTCCGTGTCACACTTCTCCACCCCTCCACCAATATTTCCTGGGACATTTTCTTTGGATATTTCCCTAATGAACTCCTTGCACCCAAATCCTTCTCTTGGGGTCTGCTTCTGGGGTCCACAACATGAGACATTTGTCTCTTTCTTGTTCCACTGATCTTGATTGCTTCCGGCATGTCAGGCACTGGTCTCTGCATTTAACTATTGCTGTTTAATCACTAAGTCATATCCGACTCTTTGAAACCCCATGGACTATAGCATGTCCTTCATGATCTCCCGGAGTGTGTTCAAACTCATGTCCGTTGAGTCGGTGATGCCATCTAACCATCTCATTCTCTGTCTCCCTCTTCTCCTCTTGCCCTCAATCTTTCCCAGAATCAGGGTCTTTTCCAATGAGTTGGCTGTTCACATCAGGTGGCCAAAGTATTAGAGCTTCAGCTTCATCATCAGTCCTTCCAATGAATATTCAGGGTTGATTTCCTTAGGATTGACTGATTTGATCTCTTTGCTCTCCAACGGACTCTCAAGAGTCTCCAGCACCACAATTCAAAAGCATCAGTTCTTCAGTGCTCAGTCTTC
>NW_011407917.1:0-886 GCF_000754665.1 Bison bison bison | reverse complement strand
AGAATATAGCCAAGCCAACAGTAAATCATAAATGGTGTTCTGCGTGGTGTTTAGATTCTCTGTGCCTCGTGCTTAGAGCTCATTGCTGCCCTACCCTGAGAAATGTACCCTGCCAAATTATCAGGCAGTTTAGCCTGATATTTGTTAAATAGGTTTTCTCTACTAGCCTGCAGCTAAATGTAAATAAATGTAATAGGATGCATTTATTTATTAAATGGGAAAATGCCAAAGAAACTAATGCAAAATGACTTCCAGGGAATTTAGATTCATTTGCATCTGCTCATCCTGTGCTTGCTATATACTGAAATGTCTGTGTCTTATCTATAGCAAAAAAAAAAAGGAAAAGAATCCCTACAAATTATTTTCAAGTATTTAATATATGTATTTACTTTCTGAACATTCATGAGAGACTTCTGTCACTTTTTAACTGCTCCATCTAAATAGTCAAATGATCGTTAATTTTCTCTGATTATTTTATATAATATGTGACATAAAATATTTATTGTATATATGATCTTGTGCCTGAGAATATCTTCAAACTTCAATAATAGTACACTATCAAATTAAAAAGCACTATGGAAACAAATTATTCAAGTTAGTTCTCCTTGCAAAGCATATACTAACATTAATACACTGACATTAACTTGGTATTTAAATTGGTTTCTGTGCTCTTTTCTTGAGACCATATCTTGCTTGTACCTCTGTACTCAAAAGTGTCTTTTCCCCAAGGCACATGGTTTAATTATGCATTGGCATTGTTGACAGAAAAGGGAAAGATGGCAAGTAAATTGCTATATAATCACAGCCTAGTAGCTCTTAAAATGGCAGTGAATTGGGGAAAATTAATAGCAATTTCACAAATGCAAGAGTGCATAGGAAATACCCT
>NW_011407916.1:0-573 GCF_000754665.1 Bison bison bison | reverse complement strand
CCGGAGAGTCTCCTCTCCTGGGGACGGGGGCTGCTTAGAGCTGGGGGGCTGGGGTAGGGGATGCGGGGGAGGGCCTCAGACCCCCTCCGCCCTGGCTGGTGCTGAGCTTCCCTCCCATTCCAGCCGACATCTACGACAAGGTGTCAGGCGAGATACAGAAGAAGGGCTATGACTGCGAGTGCCTGGGGGGCGGGCGCATCTCCCACCAGAGCCAGGACAGGAAGATCCACGTGTACGGCTACTCCATGGTGAGCCCACAGCTGAGGGCCCCAGTCCTGCCTGGGGAACACCCGGCCCTTCTCAGCCACAGAACCCTGCCTCCAGGGCCCGCAGCCTCCCAGTTTCCACGCGGCATGACCCAGGAAACATAGGGGGTGGGAGGGAGCCACTGCTTGCCCCCCGTGGGCTGTGTGCTGTTCCTGCCCCAAAGGCCTGGCCGGGCCACTGTCCTCCAGCACTTCGAGGCTGCCAGTGCTGCGTTGGAGCTCGGATGCCTGCCTCTCCCTTCACCACTCTACCTGCAGGGTCACAGGGCACCCAAAGCTGGCTCGGCCTCTGGCTGGAGGGCCCTCC
>NW_011407915.1:0-521 GCF_000754665.1 Bison bison bison | reverse complement strand
TCTAGAAGTTCTTGTAAGTATTCATAGAACTGTTCATCTTCAGCTTCTTCAGCATAGTGGTTGGGGCATAGACTTGGATTATTGTGATACTCAATGGTTTGCCTTGGAAACAAACTGAGATAATTCTGTCATTTTTGAGGTTTCACCAAAGTACTTCATTTCAGACTGGCTTTTTTGTTTGTTTGTTTGTTTTTACTATGAGGGCTGCTCCACTTCTTAAGGCATTCTTACCTGCAGTAGTAGATATAATGGTCATCTGAATTAATACTTTGGCCACCTGATGTGAAGAACCAACACACTGGAAAAGACCCTGATGCTGGGAAAGAGTGAGGGCAAGAGGAGAAGGGGCCAACAGAGGAAGAGATGGTTGGATGGCATCACTGACTCAATGGACAGAGTTTGAGTAAACTCAGGGAGACAGGGAAGGGCAGGGAAGCCTGGGATGCTGCAGTCCATGGGATCGCAAAGAGTTGGACATGACTGAGCGACTGAACAACAAAGTGAAGAGCTAATTCCTGGAG
>NW_011407914.1:0-663 GCF_000754665.1 Bison bison bison | reverse complement strand
CTCTCAATAGCCCTATGCAAAATGATTGTTGACCCTTGTCAAATTGCTCAGCACCAACTGTCTAGTGAGCTTATGATTGAGAAGCCCATTTACATGCTCAACATAAACCCAGTTGCTCTTTAACTCATATTCTTGGAGAAAAAAATACCTACTAGAAAAAGTCAGTCCGGCCTGTGGGCTTCTGCGTTCCCGCCCAGTCACCCTGCTGAAGAATATTTTTGAGAGCTGTTTTATATAACTTTTCTGTGGCCGGTCACCTTTCCCCTTTCCGAATTCCCCGCACCAGTTCACACCAGCAACTGAGATTTAGGCCTGTTTTCCTGAAGGGCCTCAGCCAGTCCCTGCACTTAGTAGGCATGCAATAAACCTTGAAAGCCCAAATGAATGATGCTGCTTCCCTAGGCACATGGTACTTAGGGGTGAGATTTCTCACATAGGTCAGTTCGATGAAGCTTGATGGCAACAGTTGTTCACTTTGAATCAAAGAATAACTCTTAATTGGTGTGCTGTCATCAACCAGAAGTTTCCAAGTATGTGTCCTCCAATTCAAAGAGAAGAAGCTGGATGCAAGCAAACATACTCATGGTGACTCTCTGCACATGATGCATCTCCAGAGAAAGTTGCTTCAACATTCTTTTTTGTTTTCGGAACACTTCTTACAAT
>NW_011407913.1:0-709 GCF_000754665.1 Bison bison bison | reverse complement strand
GCTTTTGTGTCTGTAGTAACTGAATTTTTCAGGGTGTTGCAGGGGGGCAGCAACAGCGGTGTGATTGTCAGTCCTCATGGTGCTTTTGTCAAGAGGAATCTCTCATCTCTTTTACTGCCCAGCAGGTCGTAATGGCATACTCCATCATTGCAGGAAAGGGCAGATATCTTAACAAATCGAGTCTTTCTCAGGAAATTAACATGGCTTCTATGAGGTGTTTTTTAACCTCGTGTTCCCTGCCGCCTGCTTCTGAGCCTGTATCTGGCTCCCAGAATGGCAGCCGCTGGGCTTATTATTGATCTGATATTATTTCAGCTGTTACGTGGTATGCAGTATACTAATTTTTAAGCAAGCCACAAATGCTGGTAATAAAGAACTTAATACTCAACTGCCTGGAGCACTATAATCTAGATTACCCTAGCAGTCCAGATTGATCATATTTGCCCAGACTAGGAAATGAGGATAACAATTGGATTTATTATTAGGATTTATTTATTATTAGAGAGAATGTACGAATGCTTCAAATCTGTGATTTGGGAGAAATGGTGTTTTAAAAAGATGTGTGTTGTTTACTTACCAGTACGGTAACTTCTCTTTGTGAGACTCCTGGGCGGCTGAGGGCTGGGGCTGTCTGTGACTGACAGCAGGCATTGGAAAGTCAACTGCCGCGTGTTCACTGCGTGGCTTCTGTCCTGCAGGGTCATCGAAC
>NW_011407912.1:0-558 GCF_000754665.1 Bison bison bison | reverse complement strand
CTGGTTTTGTTGTGAGTATTGTGGGTTCAGTTCATTTTTGGCTAGTTCCTTGGTCCGACTTATATATCTCCTGCGCACCCCCCTCCCCGCCCCACCACTTCCAAGCTATTTAATAACTACAAAAGGAAGAGCGTAACTTTAGAGAAATCCATCAAAACCTACTTCAACTAAAGTTAATAGAGGGAAAAACAAAATTTTTAAAAGTTGGCTTGAAGAGAGAAAAGAGGTTGTTAAATGGGTCAAAAGGGAAGTAAATTGTAAGATGAAAGATATAAACCGTAAAATTTCAGTACTTACATTAAATGTAATTAGACTAATACTGCCTTAAAAGCAAAGTTGATCAAGATTGAATTTTAAAAAAGCTAAGCCCCCTTCGGTGCTACGTCCAACAAACACCCCTTTAATGAAAAGAAAGAATTAAAAATAAAATGATGGAGAAGGATACCATTCAAATGTTAGCCACAGGAAACTTGATATTAAAATATTATACAGTTCAGTTCAGTCGCTCAGTCGTGTCCAACTCTTTGCGACCCCATGAACCACAGCACACCAGGCCTC
>NW_011407911.1:0-521 GCF_000754665.1 Bison bison bison | reverse complement strand
TTTAAATGCTCTTTTGCTGAATTTGTGGGGGAGAAAGTGTTCTCCCCGTCCTACTCCTCCGCCATCTTGGCTCCTCCTCCACTTTCACTTTCATCCACCTTCTTAGAACTGATCAAATGCATTCCTTTTTATGGCTGGGTAATATTCCATTGTATACATGTACCACAGCTTCTTTATCCATTCATCTGTCAATGGACATTTAAGTTGATTCCAAGTTCTAGCTATCATAAATAGTGCTGCAATGAACACTGGGGTACATGTGTATTTTTCAGTTTTGGTTTCCTCAGGGTATATGCCTAGGAGTGGGATTGCTGGGTCATACAGTGTTTTTTCCTTAGTTTTTTAAGGAATCTGCATACTTTCTTCCATAGTGGCTGTATCAATTTACATTCCAATAGTACAAGAGGGTTTCCTTTTCTCCACACCTTCTTCAGCATTTATTGTTTGTAGACTTCTTGATGAAGGCCATTCTAACTGGTATGAGTTGATACCTCACTGTAGTTTTGATTTCCATTTCTCTA
>NW_011407910.1:0-547 GCF_000754665.1 Bison bison bison | reverse complement strand
AGCCTGCCAGGCTCCTCTGTTCATGGGATTTCCCAATCAAGATTTCTGGAGTGGGCTGCCATTTCCTTCTCCAGGAGATCGTCCCGACACAGGGACTGAACTTGCATCTCTTCCACCTCCTGCACTGGCAGGTAGATTCTCTACCACTGAGCCACCTGGGAGCTCATACAATCACTAGCTAGATTCAGTAATTATTAACATTTTACTATTTGCCTCACAAATGTTAAGTCCTAAGTTAAACTTCAGCATAAAATTCAAAGTGTATTTAAGAGGACTCACCTTTTCTACCTTGTCATAATTTTTAGCTTTAATCTGCAGAGAAACAGAAGAAAAAAAAAATAGAATTAACACTATTCTTTTTAGAGTATTAAAACACTATCTCTGAGTGTTTTGATTAAGCTTGTAAATTCACTTCTATACTTTCCTATTAATTCTGCCTTTCAAAAATAACAATAGAAGTCTGAATCCAACATGGATAACATGCATTGTAAATATGCCTTACATAAATTAATTTTACATGTAAAAATGTTATACATTCAATATGTTG
>NW_011407909.1:0-674 GCF_000754665.1 Bison bison bison | reverse complement strand
CTTTAGAGACATTTAGTAAGCTGAATATCCAGGAACACAACTAAATCAACTGCTCTGATGTGAAGTATCTGTGGAAATGTGTAAATAAACTCAAAACCTGGAGAAGAGAGGGCTTTGCCACTAGATAAGTAGCTGCAGGCAAGTCAATTAGCCTTCTACACCCATTTGTAAAATGGGTTAATGATACCTATCTTGCAAAGGTATGAGGAACAACAAATGAAAGGCTTAGACAGTATAAGCAAATGTAAATTAAACCTTAATTAAATGGAAACACAGTACCTAATGCCCTATGACACATAGATCTTTATTTAGAGCTGAGAAAGTCATCTGCCTGGTGGTTTCTATCCAGCTCTCACCACCTCATATGATAAGATCTTCTTCTCAAATTATTTTCAACAACCTTTCTTTGTATGTGTTAGTCGCTTAGTCGTGTCTGACTCTTTGCAATCCCATAGACTGTAGCCGGCCAGGCTCCTCTGTCCATGGAATTCTCCAGGCAAGAATACTGGAGTGGGTTGCCATTTCCTTCTCCAGGGGGATCTTCCTGACCCAGGGATCTAACTTGCGTCTCCTGCGTTGCAGTCAGATTCTTTACCCTCTGAGCTATAGGGAAGCCCCCTGTTAATAAAATGTTTTCAACATTATTGTTTAAACAGGAAGTACAAGTATTATTG
>NW_011407908.1:0-580 GCF_000754665.1 Bison bison bison | reverse complement strand
TGGAAAGATCTATAGGAGACAGATCATGGATGCAAGAATATTGGAGAAATAAGTTTTTTAAAAAATACATACTTAGTCTAGTCCTGGCCCTCTCAAAGTGGGCTGCATACATATCTGAGAACACAGAACCGTGAGTTACGTAGAAGCTAAACATGGTGCATCTTCCTGAGTGCCAATTTTACCAGGTAATTAAATGTTTTAAGTGTTAGTTTTAAATTAAAACAAGCTTGACTGTATCATGGAATGGAAAACAGCAGCCACAGTAATGCTTGTAACAAGCGCCAAAGAAAATGAATACATGATCACAGAAAACAGATCGTAGATCTTAGAAATCCTCTAGGCCTGTATTTTCACAAATGACTGTGGATCAGATCACCTGCAGAACTTCAAAATAAACTTCAAAACACCACCAATGCTGGGCCCCTTTCCAAATGGATTCTAGAATAGTGATATTTCTCCGAAGCCTCTCAGGTGATTTGAAAGTACATCCATTGTTCTATCATATGCTTCTCACCAGGATCTGCTATATAGCATGTGGGGCCTGGTACAGAACAGAAATGCAGAGCCTTTGTTATAAATT
>NW_011407907.1:0-525 GCF_000754665.1 Bison bison bison | reverse complement strand
TGTCGTCCTCCAACTGCGTGGCGCTGGTCACCGGGGCCAACAAGGGCATCGGCTTCGTCATCGTGCGTGACCTGTGCCGGCGGTTCTCGGGCGACGTGGTGCTCACGGCGCGGGACGAGGCGCGGGGTCGGGCGGCCGTGCAGCAGCTGCAGGCCGAGGGCCTGAGCCCCCTTTTCCACCAGCTGGACATCGACGACCGGCAGAGCATCCGCGCCCTGCGTGACTTCCTGCGCAAGGAGTACGGGGGCCTCGATGTGCTGGTCAACAACGCGGGCATCGCCTTCAAGAGTAAGAAGCGGCTGGGTGCTCCAGGAGAGGCTGTCACCCGCTCTGAGCATCTCGGTCCAAGATGGACCAAATCTGTCGGGGAATCGCTGTAGAGGGGCTTCTCCCGCCTGTGGGGTCCAGAATGACTCCCTAGAGAAGGAGAAGGGAAAGGGGAAAAGGTGCGGCTAGAGGAATTGCGAGGAATTGGCTGCTCTCTAGCCGGAGAGAACTTTTAGTTTCTCTGGCTCAGAATCCCGG
>NW_011407906.1:0-569 GCF_000754665.1 Bison bison bison | reverse complement strand
TTTCCAAAAATTGCAGAGGAAGGAACACTTGCAAACTCATTCTATGAGGCCACCATCACCCTGATACCAAAACCAGACAACGACAACACAAAAAACAAACCTGGAGGCCAATATGACTGATGAACACAGATGGAAATATCATCAACAAAATTTTAGCAAACAGAATTCAGCAACACATCAAAAAGCTCATACACCATGATCAACTTGGGTTTATTACAGGAATGCAAAGATTCTTCAATATATGCAAATAATGTGATACACCATATTAACAAATTGAAAGATAAAAATCATGTGATCATCTCAATAGATGCAGAAAAAGCCTTTGACAAAATTCAGCACCCATTTGTTATTAAAACTCTTCAGAAAATAGGCATAGAAAGAACCTACCTCAACATAGTAAAGGCCATATATGATAGTTTAGTTCAGTACAGTCACTTAGTCATGTCCGACTCTTTGTGACCTCATGAACCACAGCACACCAGGCATACCTGTCCAATACCAACTCCCAGAGTTTACCCAAACTCATGTCCATTGAGTCAGTGATGCCATCTAAACATCTCATCCTCTGT
>NW_011407905.1:0-778 GCF_000754665.1 Bison bison bison | reverse complement strand
GCTCTCAATTGTTGTTGTCAACTTCCCATGGCTAGGCACTGTGCCCCTCCTCACCTTCAAGACTCTTGTCTCCTTTGCAAAACTTCTTGAACTACCAATGCAATATACGTTTGTTAGCAGTTCCTGGGCCAAATGCGATGTTGATGTTGCAAGTTGCCTCCACTGCTTTACAACCCATTTTGAACTCAAATAAGAAAATCTCTCAAATTTTTTTTTTTATCTAACATCATTTCCTGTGGCCACTACTGAGTTTTCCAAATTTGCTAACATATTGAGTGCTGCAGTCAGTGGGGTCGCAAAGAGTTGGACACGTCTTAGCGACTGAACAACAGCAACTAACATCATTTCCATAGTCTAAAATAAATATAAAATAAATGGTAAGTAATAAGTAATTAGCAAAAAAACATAAAATGCAAAATGCACATTACAGTGATATATAACATATCCACATTTATTTAGAATGTATTCCAATATCAGTGGCTTCCCTGGTGGCTCAGCAGTAAAGTATCTACTTACAATTCAGGAGACCCAGGTTTGATCCCTGAGTTGGGAAAATCCCCTGGAGAAGGGAATGGCAACCCATTCTAGTATTCTTGCCTGGAGAACTCCATGGGCAGAGGAGCCTGGTAGGTTATAATCCATGGGGTTGCAAAGAGTTGGACATGAAAGAGCGACTAAGATCTTGCTTCATTCCAATATCAAATAGCAAATTTCAACAATGCAAAAACCAGTTACTTTTGCACCAGACTAATACTTCACTCTGTATAATAGGCTCTAG
>NW_011407904.1:0-563 GCF_000754665.1 Bison bison bison | reverse complement strand
GGGAAGATCCTCTGGAGAAGGATATGGCAACTCACTCTAGTGTTCTTGCCTGGAGAACTCCATGGACAGAGGAGCCTGGTGGGCTATAGACTACGGGGTGGCAAAGAATTGGACATGACTGAGCGAAAAACACTTTGCCCCTGTCCAGAGAGGCCACCATGAGTCACAAATCATTCTGATTAGAAGCAAATAAACACTTAGCTTCTGTCATCCATCAGATGTTTATAACTGGGGTTGGCAAACTTTTGTGATAAAGGTCAGTTAGTAAATATTTTAGGTTTTGTGAGCCATATGGTCCCTTTCAACAATTCAACATGGTCACTATAACAGGAAGACAGCCACTGACAAGGTGCACATGAGCGGGCATGGTTCTGTTTCAATCAGTAGTAAAAAGAGATGGCAAGCTAGATTTGGCCTCTGGGGGATAGTTTATCAGCCCTGCACTGGACTATACAGAAGGAAAGAAAAAAAATGAACTGGGAACAAGGGAGACAGCTCCAAACTAAGTGGCAAAGATGAAATCACTGATGGAAACACTGCAGGGGTACAAAGGAGATAATGTT
>NW_011407903.1:0-562 GCF_000754665.1 Bison bison bison | reverse complement strand
CCATTACTTTTGTTAGTATTTGCCTGATCTTCTATTTGCCGTTTGTCTGGGATTTGCATTTTGTTTCTCGTTTTAGTGTGTGTGTGTGTGTGGGTGTTTTGCAGTTTTATTTTCCCCATAGTTGATATCTAATCTCATAGCATTGTGGTCAGAGAAGATACTTGATATGATCTCAATTTTCTTAAATTTTCTAAGGCTTGATTTGTGGCCCAAGATGTTGCCTATACTGGAGAATGTTCTATGTGCACTTGAGAAGAAAGTATATTCTTCTGCACTTGGATGGAAAGGCCTGAAGGTATCTATTAGGTCCATTTGACCTAATGTTTCATTTAAGGTTTGGGTTTCCTTTTAGATTCTCTGTTGTGATGATCTGTCTACTGATGTAAGTGGTGTGTTAAAGCTCCCTACTATTATTGTGTTACTGTCAATTTCCCCTTTTATTCCTGTTAGTGTTTGCTTTATGTATTGAGATGCTCCTATGTTGGGTGCATAAATATTTATAATTGTTATGCCTTCTTGGATTGATCCCTTGATCAGTATCTAGTATCCTCCTTTATCTCTT
>NW_011407902.1:0-650 GCF_000754665.1 Bison bison bison | reverse complement strand
GAGGGCGGGGGACAGCTGCCCATGGAGAGCCCCACGCAGACCCACAGGGAGCCAGACCCACAACATTTGCACACTCACCCATGGGCATAACACGCACACACACTCACAGGCACGCACACATGTACACAGACTCACACACGTGACACCCACACTTGCCATACACACGCATGCACACCCGCACCCCCACTCACTCACACACACGCCTACAGGCTTGCACACACACACACACCCCGGGGAGTCTGAGCGCTTGGGGAGCCTCCTGCACCCTCCATCCGTCCCTCCATCCCAGGAGTGGGGAGGAGGGGGTCCTGGGCTCCGAGTGGGGCCCCGAGGCGGGGTCCCCAGATCAGAGGCCTCTGCAAGGGGTCTCGGTGGGGCTGGAACCTTGACCTTCTGGGCCCAGCCCTGCGCCCTGCTGCGTCCAGCCTGTGTATGGACCCCCAGGCTCGATGACCTCCAGGCCTCTTCCACTCACATCCATGGGTTCCCGGGCTGCGGTGCAGGCGGGCGGGCAGGTGGGCACTCACCGATGAAGGACACGGCCTTGGGGTTGATGATGCCGCTGGGCAGCAGGTGGAAGTCGTACTCCTTGCCGTCCACCACCACGGTGTGGCCAGCATTGTTGCCTCCCTGGGGACAGAAACCTGATC
>NW_011407901.1:0-563 GCF_000754665.1 Bison bison bison | reverse complement strand
TGAATATTTAGGATTGATTTCCTTTAGGATTGACTATTGTTTTTCTTTGCAGTCCAAGGGACTCTCAGGAGTCTTTCCAGCACCAGAATTTGAAAGGATCAAGATTACTAAGGTTGAGGAGGTGAAGAACTTCCAAGGCTAAATTGTTGAGTGAATTTGTAAAATGCTAGCAGGGTACAGAGTAGATAGGAAGACTATAACCCAGATGTAAAAGTTTTAATTGACTGAAGGGACTGATACACGGCAGTGACAAGGAGAAACGGAACTGGTACATAAGGATCACAGACTTAACTGGTACTGGAGAGAGAAGTATCTGGAAATATTATTGACCAACATTATCATCCATGAGTCTTTAATGTCTTCCAAAAGTTGGATGAGGTGGTTAAAACTAGCAGAAAGTGTGGCTTAACATTTCAGTGAGCAGGCTGCTATAATTTCCTACTATGTTCTGGTCTTGTTGTTTAGTCTCTGAGTCATGTTCCACTCTTTTGAGACTCCCCCCCCCCATGGGACTTTCTGGGCAATACTACAGGAGCTGGTTGCCATTTCTTCCTCCAGGGGAT
>NW_011407900.1:0-664 GCF_000754665.1 Bison bison bison | reverse complement strand
TCAGTACTCATGACTCAGGCTCAGATCTGGTCTCTGACCTGTGAAGCTGGATTCTATAAGCTGTAGGGTGACAGAAAATAGTAAAAAATAAAAAATAAAAAAGAAGAGAGAAAAAACAAATAAACAGATAGGAAAAAGAAACAGCAGAATAACTTACAAAGAATAAAAGATAACATCCTGAAGGGTAAAGCCAGACTCAACAGCAAGAGAGAGAAGAAAAAAATATGTATATATAAATAAAAATGAGGGAGCAGAATAATAATGATTAAAAAATAATAGAATAATTCTAGAAAAATTATAAATAGTAGAAAAAAATAAGAATATACATGAAACAACTACTGGAAGGTAAAATTGAACTCCACTAGTAGTAAATAGTAAAAACACTGAAAAAAAACCCAAAACACCAAAAGGTAGATAAAACTTAGGCTGTGAACAGAGGCTTGGGTGGGGAACGGCTTAGATGGTGCAGGTGTTTAGTTGGGAGTGGGGTTCTGACCCAGTACCCAAGCCTTCAGAGAGGACCCTGGTTTGGGGTAGGGGCCTAGGCCTCACGCACCAAGAGGGCCTCTACAGTAACTCCAGCTTTGGGGTATGTGAATAAGGCCAGGCTCCCAGGAGGCTCCCCAGGTCCTGGATTCTGGACCAGTAGGATTCTTCTCTCCTC
>NW_011407899.1:0-618 GCF_000754665.1 Bison bison bison | reverse complement strand
TAGCAAGGTAATGCTCAAAATCCTTCAAGCTAGGCTTCAATAGTACATGAATCGAGAACTTCCAGATGGACAAGCTGGTTTTAGAAAAGGCAATGGAACCAGAGATCAAATTGCCAACATCTGTTGAATCATAGAGAAAGTAAGGGAATTCAAAAAACAACATCTAATTCTGCTTCATTGACTACACTAAATCCTTTCACTGTGTGGATCACAACAAAATATGGAAAATTCTTAAAGAGATGGGAATATCAGACCACTTTATGTCTCCTTAGAAACCTGTATGGGGGTCAAGAAGCAAGAGTTAGAACTGGACATGGAACAACAGACTGCTTCAAAATTGGGAAAGAAGTACATCAAAGCTGTAAATTGTTACCCTGCTTATTTAACTTATATGCAGAGTACATCATGTGAAAAGGCAGGCTGGATGACTCACAGACCAGAAACAAGATTGCAAGGAGAAATACCAACAACCTCAGATACGCAGATGATACCACTCTAACGGTAGACTGTGAAGAGGAACTAAAGTCTCTTGATGAAGGTGAAAGAGGAGAGTGAAAAAGTTGGCTTAAAACTCAACATTCAGAAAACTAAGATCATGGCATCCGGTCCCATCACTTC
>NW_011407898.1:0-761 GCF_000754665.1 Bison bison bison | reverse complement strand
GGGGGGGGAGCCTGCGGGCAGGATGGAGGCAGTGACCCATCTGACCGGTGAGGAGGGGGCCTGCAGGATCCGCGGCCCCTGTGCCTGGTGCCCAGCTTGTGCATGTGCGGGCAGAGCCCACCCACAAGACTGCTTTTCCAAGCACCCTTTAGTTTGCTGTGGGCAGCGTTGGGCGGGGTGGGGGTTGCAGCCGATGCTATGCACCTTAAGATGAGCACTCACCCCCGTGACTGGCACCTGTCTCTCTGGCAGGCCCCTGATGGCCACCAGAGGCTCCCTGCTGTGGCCTGGCTGGTGTCCCCGTGTGATCTTGAACACACTTACCCGCCTGGCCTCAGAGTCCCTCTAACGTGAGCCCCCGGGACCGTGATGAGTGGCGGCCCCTCTGGAGCCAGCACACAGGCTGCTTCCTGCGCCGCCCAGCGGGTGAGCAGGTGGTCAGGTCCTGTCAGGCCTACCCACCTACACTGCAACCTCACTGGTGCCCTGGCCTCTCCCAAGAAGGTGCCCATTCTGTACTTCATAGGGAGGACAGAGGCCCCCAAACAGCACAGCAGCCCTTAGGGACCACGGCCGGGGGTGCAGGGGAGAGCCCTGCCCTGGGGTGTGAGGGTCAGCCGGGGTGCTGGGCCGGGCAGGAGGCCTTTGGGGCCAGCTGGCTCCTGGGAGGGTAGGGAGTGCCATCCTCCATCTGCTGCCTGGCAACCATCTCCCGGGAGACAGTCCCTGCACACCAGGGCTGTGATCCAGCAGTCCTAGTG
>NW_011407897.1:0-553 GCF_000754665.1 Bison bison bison | reverse complement strand
CTTTCACTTTTCACTTTCATGCACTGGAGAAGGAAATGGCAATCCACTCCAGTGTTCCTGCCTGGAGAATCCCAGGGATGGCACAGAGTTGGACACAACTGAAGTGACTTAGCAGCAGCAGCAGGGAATTGCAAACCTGGGCAAACAAATTCTGCCAAGACATTTGTTCTGAGACCAAAGAAACAGACAGACTGGAAAAGGTAAAGTGAGTAGCAGGGAAATAGAAAGGAAAATGGGTAATGCTACTCACAGAAATGCAGTTTCCATTTTTTGGAAGCATATTTTGGTTGATTGTTCCTTTTGACGCTTCTTTAAGATTGGGAATAAATAATGCTCTAGAGAAAAAATAAAAATAAAGACAAGGGCAACCAGGCCATAAAGCAACCATTTTATTTCATAAAAAGGAAAGTAAAAGTTAGCTTGAGCTTTTTGGGGGCCCTGTGTCCTGTTTTCCAAATCAACGATACATCTTTAAGAATAGATAAATAGTACAATTCTTGTATTATAAATAGGTTTTTTTTGTTGTTCAGTCACTCAGTCATGTTCGACTCTG
>NW_011407896.1:0-575 GCF_000754665.1 Bison bison bison | reverse complement strand
GAATATTTGTAGTCTCTTCAGAACTTTCCTTTTACTTATAAGTTTAAGCAGCCATTCTGCCTTTTATATCACAGCTAGTTATGTGTCTTTCTTACTTATATTTCTTTTTTAAATGGCTAGGATATTGTTTTAGATATAATATGTGCTTAATAAATGTTTATTGGCCAAAACGAAGATAGTATTTGGTTTGGGGAGAGCACTGAATGTTGATCAAAGGATATGTATTTTCTAGGTTCTCAACACTTCAATCTTTCCCAGTACTTTTGTTAACATAGTGAAGGTTGCTTTTGTAGGAAATAAAGAACAGTTGAAATTATTAATGACTTGTAGAAAGGACCCTTCACCTTAAGACTGGATGATACCTTTTACTTTAAAAAATCACTTGCTTTATAATTCTACAATTTTCCCCTACCCTTCTAATTTCTTTCATAATCCTGTTTGATGGTTTTAGCTAATTAACATGGCTTAAAAGTCTAATTTTTTACTTCACCCATAAGGCTACCAGGGAAGCCTTATTCACCCATTAAAATTAACTTAAGGAAACAAAGTAGCAAAGAAGGCTCCTGTGAGCTATT
>NW_011407895.1:0-561 GCF_000754665.1 Bison bison bison | reverse complement strand
GCAAATGTTGCCACCAATTGCCATGTGCCTGCTGTGGGCAAAGTCCTGGGTTTGGAGTTCTAGAGATGTTCCTTCAAGCAATCATGAGAACTGTTTGGATGGGTGGTCTTTAGCTATGATGTAAACGAGGCTCAAATGGCCAGTAAGTGGTGGAGCCAAACCTTCTCTTCTATGGACAGAAAGGTCTTAACAGCTGGGCAGAGTGTGGGCTAGAAGAATACCTTGGCGTATTTTCTGGATCCTGGATGCCCAAGTCACACTAGAAAAAATTGTCACTGTGTGAACAACCACACGTCCTTCACCAGCCCCTTCTTTCTGTGTGAACACTCATTCCTGCCAAGTCAGGATACGGGGAGAGTCTGACCAGGACAAAAGACCAGGTCTTTCTGCAACTAGGGGTTTCTCTACTGTAAGGGACACTATCACACTAACTCTATTAAATTTCTCTTGCCTCTTGACAGTGTTGTCAGAAAAGGTTATCAGGTCACTTCTTCTGGAACTAGACAGGTTAGGATCCCCAAATCTGGCCATCATTTAAAAATGCACAAAGAATTCATGATT
>NW_011407894.1:0-601 GCF_000754665.1 Bison bison bison | reverse complement strand
TGACATTTAAGATAAGAGGTCAGACTGATAAAGAAGTTTCAAATCATCCTCGACCTTTAGGTTAGGAAAGAGGGAATCAAAGTGGAAAAATGAGACTCCTGTGTACATATTGTGGTTATGTTAATTATGTAATCTTACACCACCCATGTGAGAGGATATTACTCCCTCCCTTATTTATAAATAAGTAAGTAGGTTCAAAGAGAACAGGGAACTCTACTGTAATGGACTATGTGGGAGAGGAGTCTAAAAAAGATTAGATATGTGTGTATGTCTAACTGATTCACCCTGCTGTACACCCAAAACTAACACAGTGTTGTAAATCCACTATACTCCAATAAAAGCTAAAACAAAAAAACAAACAGGTTCCATTCCGTTTCTAAGTTAGTACTTGTCAAGCACCTACTATTATCCTAGGTGTTGAAAATACATGGACACGTCCCATCAAGGAGTGTTATTCTATAGGAGAGTCAGCACATTAATCAAGTAAACAAATGAACAGATAGCAAGTGAAGAAAATAAAGCAGAGTAATGAGGTTGAAAGTCATGGGTGAAGAGATGTTATTTTAAAACAGGGTGGTCAGGGAAGGCCTGAAGACATATT
>NW_011407893.1:0-617 GCF_000754665.1 Bison bison bison | reverse complement strand
AGACTAATGATGGTGGACTCTTCAGGTTAAAGTATTGACTATAACATGTCATCAATTGCCCCTGTAATTATAACTTCAACATTGAAGATATTTTTGATACTCCACAGATATGACATGTAACAGTGGCACTATGTCTCACTGTTTCTTATTACAATGATTCTGACATTCAGCATAAATTACAGACACGATAACACTAGAGGCCTGGAGGCTTGAACTCGGAGTTTTAAGCACTTAAGTTTTACACTGGTAAAATATTTTGCTTGTAACTAGCTTTACAGTTGAGTTTAAAGAGTTTAGAAGAAAAGGATATGATTCAGTTAAAATTAGAAAATTTATATATGAGAGCTTTGTATTTTTATGTTATTTTAAATCTATAACAAATGAGAAACAGGTATAGAAAACATATTTTCAGATCCACTTCTGAATGGGAAGAAATTTGCCAATTACAATATTATTATTATAGACATGATAATTATTTTGTTAAGGATTAGGTTTAGAAATACAGGCTGAAAATTTTAGGTAAACTCTCTAATCTTTAGGGTAAAATTTTTATTTGCTATTTTATATCCATTGTAAAGCATTTTCCAATTTTGACTTTTCATTTCAAAGGTCTTTGT
>NW_011407892.1:0-565 GCF_000754665.1 Bison bison bison | reverse complement strand
TTTTTTTGAATAAGTGGATACATAACTCTCCTGGTCACTTGTAGTATAATTTTAGGCAATGCACCTGACTCTAGGAGTTTTTGGCTTTTTCACTTGTAAATAGAAGTGTTAAAATGAAACATCTTTAAGGTTACATTTTTTAATTCTATAGTATTACTTGCGGCTATATGTCAGGAAAAAGGTTTATTATTCTACTGGCTTAGGAAATGTTCATCCTCAAACTTATATTAATATTAGTCTAAAAATTTGTTCTTTCTCTTTTGGCTATCATTTTTTAAGAATAATTTTTAAAATATAATCATTTTATTTTTCATAGAAAATTATACCTAGATCTGATATTAAATCCTAATTCAAGATGTTGCTTGTTACTTGTCTGATGTACAAAACAGGCAGGAAAATCATGGACAGGTAAAAAAGTCAGTTTTTGAAGTGTTAAATCAAGTGAATGAAGTAAGGCAGAAGTAATACCTTCTGCAACAAAAGAAAAGAACTCCGTTCCCCTAAATTCCACACACAGACGGCTGCTTGTCCCAAGCTCACAGATAATTTACAAACAGTGGGTGAT
>NW_011407891.1:0-602 GCF_000754665.1 Bison bison bison | reverse complement strand
AGTTTTCACAGTTTGTTTATATGAACTATTCTCTACTTGCACTCAGATCTCAGCTCTGCTTGTAATGGGAAATGGTGCTAGTGGCTTAGCATTCAAAGCTCTAACTCCCTCATCAATAAAATGGGAGCACATCATTTTATCTATTCAGAAAAACCTATGATTATAAGATACTCTATCATTTGCTGTACCTCTAGGGAAAAAAAAAACAACTAAAATTAATTTGTAGTAATTTTTATTTTATATTTATCAGAAGAACACTTTTAATCCTTATTAGAAGTGTTATTGCTAAAACACTCTTAGAGCTATAAAAAGAAATATGTAAGCAACATATTGATTAAATGTTCCTGTTTTTCCACATTGAGTCAAGTGTTTCCAACTTAATTTTCAACTCAGAGTGGTTAATTCTCTTGTTTTTACATATCCTTTGTGCCATAAATAGCATTGGTAATATAACGTCTCAAGATAATGTATAAAATATTTAAAACTTAGTGGTACTGGGCTCTTAAATTGACTTCAAAAGTAAGTAAACCTAGAAAATATTTTATTTCGATTTTTAAAATGTTTATAAACATATTTGATTCACCATCTCCCCTTTCCACAAT
>NW_011407890.1:0-715 GCF_000754665.1 Bison bison bison | reverse complement strand
GGGGGCTCCAAATTCACTGCAGATGGTGATTGCAGCCATGAAATTAAAAGACGCTCACTCCTTGGAAGGAAAGTTTTGACGGGTATGGCTATAAACGATGATATTAGTGATGCCTTTGGTGATAGAAATGTTCTACACATTGACTATATCAATGTCAGGACACTACTTATAATATTGCAACATAGTTTTACAAAATTATAGCATATGAGAAACTGAGTGAAATACACACAAAATCTATTACTTCTTATAACTGAATCTATTGGTCTTGTGGTTAGTCATGAAGTCGTATCTGCACGAACTGTAGCACACCAGGTTTCCCTGACCTTCACTATCTCCTGGAGTTCACTTAAACTCATGTCCATTGTGTTGGTGATGGCATGCAATCACCTGATGATCTGTCACCCTCTTCTCCTCTTGTCCTGAATCTTTCCCAGCATCGGGTTTTCTTTTTTTCTTTTAGGCAATTCATTTTAATTGGAGGATAATTTCTTTACAATATTGTGGTGATTTTTGCCATATATCAACATGAATCACTCATAGGTGCACATGTGTCTCCCCATCCTGAAACCCTCTTTAACCTCCCTCTCCACACCATCCCTCTGGGTTATCCCAGAACACCGGCTTTGAGTGCTCTGCTTCACGCATTGAACTTGCACTGGTCATCTGTTTTATATATGGTTGTATACATGTTTCAATGCTGTTCCTCAAATCATCC
>NW_011407889.1:0-931 GCF_000754665.1 Bison bison bison | reverse complement strand
GCAGAGGTCCCCAGCCTCCAGGATCCAGTGCCTGATAATCTGAGGTGGAGCTGATGTAATGATAATACAAACAAAATGCACAATAAATGTGCTTGAATCATCCCGAAACCACCCCCTACCCAGTCTGTGGAAGAATTATCTTCCACAAAACTGGTCCCTCGTGCCAAAAGGACTAGGGGCTGCTGCCTTATGGGGGAAAGGGCAGGGGAGCAGAAGGGGTCCTATGGGCACGTGGATTATAACTGATCACCTTTTCTTGCCGGTACTTCTAATTAATGTGATTTTGGAAAATATAAGTTTTCTTTGGTTAGACAGATGGGAAACTAGCCAAGAGCTTCTAAATCTAGAGTTGTGTGCGTAAGCAAGGTGGGCTCTCTGGGTAGATAGAAACTGCCCTATGGAAATATTCTCAAATGATGCTAAAGGTAAGCTAATAATAACAATGTGTGCTTATCATAAATTAAGGGGCCGTTCCAATTCCCAAGTTTCCTTCCTCTTACAAATATGTGTTTGAGTGTATGAATGAGTGTGTGTGTGTGTGTGTGTGTGTGTGTGTGTGTGTTTTCTCTCATCCAAGTGACCAGATACTCCAACGGACATTACCAACAGGATATACAGGGTGTGGGTGTCTGGAGGTAGTTAGAGCAAACTTTTGAGAGGCAGAGACCTCATCCAGGAAGTAGGGGGATGGGAAATGTCCTGCTTCTACCTCTGTTTGGAAAGGGCCGTCCTTGACACATCGTTTCTCCCGAGAGAAAGAAGCAGGGCTTAGACAAAGGAAGACTTGATTCATGATATAATCTTACTCCAGAAAGGACTTAGAAATTACTTTCTTCTCATGGATGAATGGATTGGCTCACAATTAAATGTATACATAAAGTGATGATGTGGATTTGCTGTGTGCATTGTAATGGGATTTTCTCTCTGCTTT
>NW_011407888.1:0-542 GCF_000754665.1 Bison bison bison | reverse complement strand
TGCTTTGGTCTATACCACAAATTAGACATAATCCTGGCCTTTTAGAAATTCACAGAATGGTATTTTCATAAATGTCTGTTTAGGTAATAGTACTTACAAATAATTTGACTTGAGTTTTCTTTAACGTTAGTGATTTTATTTACAGAACATGTCTGAAAAATTAATGTTTTGCTTCTTTTTTTTTTCTTGGCTGCATGGCACGTGGGATCTTAGTTTCCCAACTACGGAATGAACCTGTGCTCTCCTGCATTGGTAGCACAGAGTCTTAACTACTGGACCACCAGAGAAGTCCCCTTGCTTTGTTTTGTTTTGCAAAGTATGTCCTCTGACTCTGAGTTATAATAGAGAATTATAAACTTTAAATGATAGATTTTCAAATCTTATAATTTATTTTTCTTATTTTTATTTTTTCTTATTTTTATTTTTATTTAGACTCTGAGTTAGAGAATTATAAACTTCAAATGATTGATTTTCAAATCTTATAATTTCTTTTTATTATTTTTATTTTTTCTTTTTATTATTGAAATGTAATAGACATATAG
>NW_011407887.1:0-656 GCF_000754665.1 Bison bison bison | reverse complement strand
TTTGTGAATCTGAACATTTTTTTGTAGCAGTGCCCTTTTTGTTTTCAGAAATATATTAGAGGTTTCTTTGTTTTATAAATGTGCTTAGTGGTAGGCTTATTACTCATTTTTAAAACAGCCTAATTGAAATACAGTTATTACACAAAATGGGACATATTTAATGTATATTATTTCGTGGATTTGTACATATCCTCTTACCTATGAAACCATCAGCACAATCAAGATAATAGCTATATCTGTCACCTCCAAAACTTTCCTCTTTCCCATTTATTTGTGTGTGCATTTGTGTGTGAAGACAACTCGAGATGCAAGCTCTCAATACAAAATTTTGAGTCTTCAGTACAGTATTAACTATTGGCACTGTGTTGTGCTGTAGGTCTCTAGAAATTGTTTATACTGAATAACTGTAATTTGTAATGTTGAACAACAAATCCCCATTACTCTCTCTCCCAGGCCCTGGTAACCAACATTCTCTTCTCTCCCATATATGATACCTAGCATAAGTAGGATCCTGTGGTGTTTGTCCTTTGTAACTGGCTAAGTTCACTTAGCATAATATCCTCCAGGTTCCTTCTGCTGTCCCTTATGACAAATTTTTTTTCTTTTTTTAAGACTGAATAATATTTCATTTAATTATCTATCACATTTTCTTTATC
>NW_011407886.1:0-520 GCF_000754665.1 Bison bison bison | reverse complement strand
GCATTTTTAAAAGACATGTTTTATTACATATATGTGATACATTAAATTTTATCTTCCCTTTAGGACCTTATTTTAGCAAACATTTGTAAATTAAAACAGCTTCTTTTAAGCAATATTCCTATTTGGTTTTTATGAAAAAAAATCTAGTCAACATAGTCATAAGTTTAAATATTATAATCAGAATATCTTTCAATTTCAGTTAACCCTTTCAAATGCCTTGCAAAATATGAGTAGGAAAAATTAAAATATCTTTTCTTGAACTAAAAACTGCTTATTCCAGTGGTTTTCAAAGTTCAGTGTACCTCAGAATGAACTGCAGGGCTTATTAAAACACAGACCCCTGGGCCCCCATCCCAGAGTTTATGATTCAGTAGCTCTGGAATGGGACCTGTGTATTTCGTTTTTAGCAAATTCCCAGGTGCTGCTGATGCTTGGGCTAGGGGACCAAATTTTAAGAACCAGCATCTATAAGTTTTTTTTTTTTTTTTAAATCAATAACCCTTTATTTGAAGTAGATATC
>NW_011407885.1:0-703 GCF_000754665.1 Bison bison bison | reverse complement strand
ATCGAACCCATGTCTCCTGTGGCTCCTGAATTGCAGGCAGATTCTTTACCTCTGAGCCCCCAGAGAAGCAAGTGGTCCTGACTTGGACCTAAGATGACCATGTAACTTACTGTCCAGCCCAGGACGCGTGTGAGAGTGAAATCCCTCTTTACTATTACACCAGAACAACAGGCATAAATTAGGACCATGCTGGTCAAACTGGACTTAGGGCCCCCCACCCCCCTACAAATGATTGGTTTATCACACAGGCAAGAAGTTACCTCTCCGTAAAGGCACTCCATATCTTACAAGGAATTTCCCCTGCTTAAGTTAGCTAGACAGCCTTTCTGAGGCTTAGAGAAAAGTAAGGTTGGAAGAGGCTGCTATTATAAATGAAGGAGGCAAACAGAGCTCATGGAGACCACTCAGACCAGGATATATGCTCACTCCTCTCAGGACCGAGCATCCTGCATGCTGGCCCCACGTGGACACGGAGGATTCCAGGATGATCAAGGCAAGATGGCACAGGTCCAGACTCTCTGCCTTAGAGACAGAGCACCCGAAACCACAATGGCAGCGGCAGATGCTGCGGGAGGGACCTCAGGCAAAACCTGTCAGCCCAGCTGCCCGCTTTGAATTGTGATCACGTTTTCCGTGTTTGCTTTTGTTCAGTAAAACCTGGCGATGACGGATTGCTGAGCACAACTGACTTGACCTCTTCCCT
>NW_011407884.1:0-555 GCF_000754665.1 Bison bison bison | reverse complement strand
CTGCACGTCCAGCGTCTCGTCCTGGCCTGGCGTTAGTTGGGGAGCCCCCTGTGTCCCTCATACCAGGGCCACCAGCAGGGGAGGAGGGCTCCTAGGAGACAGAGTGGGAGGGGAGGGACGGTCTGGGAGGCTGGAGCCCCTGAGCTGGAAGGCGCACCAGTGCACGCCGAGGGTCTGGGGCCAGGGGGGCGGCCTGGTGCAGGACACAGGGCTGGCTGGGCACTTGGCCCCTGGCAGGGCCCAGGCTTCATGCCCCGTGCTGCCCCGTGGCTGGGCCACCCTGAGTCCCCACCCGCTCCTCTGTGGCAGGCTTGGTGTGTGCTGGCACCTTTGGGCAGGGCTGCTCAGGTGGGAGGGAATGCTTGCCCGTGCCTGGCGCTGAACCATCAGCTGCCCAGGGACTTGGTGCCCACGGCCCCAGCCTGTGCCCGGGGCTGGAGGGGCAGGAGGGGTGCGTTAGCACTCAGTGCCTGTGCCTGGGGAGCTGCCTACGGCAGGTTTTGTGGAGCTGGGGGGGGGGTTGAACCCGAGAAGACAGACGCGGGGGCGGCCAAG
>NW_011407883.1:0-620 GCF_000754665.1 Bison bison bison | reverse complement strand
TCCTCTGTCGTTCCCTTCTCCTCCTGCCCTCAATCTTACCTGATTCGAAGAGCTGACTCATTTTGTTTTGTAATAATATCAAAACATATATATATATATATATATAAAGTACTGAGGGAATCTAGTTTCATCATATAATTCTTTTGTTCTTATGTATTATTAGCTCCTTAATTATTAGGTCATTTTATTGTTTTCTCTAGATCCAGAATCTACCATTGCTCTTATTTAGCTTATGGCATATTAATTTCAATCCAGTTTTAATAAATTGTCACTTATATTAAAATTTTAAATCAGTAGTAAATGTGCAAATATTTTCTTTTCCACATGTTCTTTGTAGGTAATTGTCCTTATTTTCTACTTTTATTTTATGTTTACTGGGAAAAAATAATTTATAAGCTGAATAATATTATAATATATAAATATTCTGTTAACTTGATTCATAAAATGAGTTCAAGATGCTTCCCGTATATGTTAGACCATATAGCCATATTCATCATTTTTTTTTCACTAGTACTTGAGGGTACATGTGCTTTCTCAGTCTCTCATTCATGCCCAACAATTTGCAACCCCCTGGCCTGTAGCTCGCCAGGCTCCTCTGTCCATGAAATTTTCCAAGAAAG
>NW_011407882.1:0-530 GCF_000754665.1 Bison bison bison | reverse complement strand
CAATCCTCAAGGAAATCAGTCCTGAATGTTCATTGGAAGGACTGATGCTGAAGCTGAAACTCCAATACCACCTGATGTGAAGAACTGACTCATTGAAAAAGACCCTGATGCTGGGAAAGGTTGAAGACAGGAGGAAAAGGGGATGACAGAGGATGAGATGTTTTGATGGCATCACCAATTTGATGAAGGTGAGTTTGAGCAAGCTCCGAGAGTCGATGATGGACAGGGAAGCCTTGCGTGCTGCAGTCCATGGGGTCGCAAAGGGTAGGACACGACTGAGCGACTGAACTGACTGACCAAACGGCAAAGTGTAACCAAGTGCAGTATCTGAGGATGTGAATCAGCCGTGGCTTTTACACACTGACAATAGACTGAGAATTGCCACCGCACTTAGTAAACACCATGACAGTCTCTTATTACCATAGCTGGACATAAATGTTGGAGAACCCCAAATACCTTTCCTAGAATTATGCCCAAGAGTGAAGAATGAATACATCCACTGAAATACATGTGCAGAAATATTCATCATT
>NW_011407881.1:0-679 GCF_000754665.1 Bison bison bison | reverse complement strand
CCAGGCTTCTCCGTCCATGGGATTCTCCAGGCAAGAATACTGGAGTGGGTTACCATTTCCTTCTCCAACTTAAAGCTCTATGGTGACCTAAATAGAAAGGAAACCCAAAAGGGAGGGAATATATGTATGGCTGATTCACTTTGCTATATAGTAGAAACTAACACAGCATTATAAAGCAACTATACTCCAAAACAATAAATTTTTAGAAAAGAATCTAAATCTAACTAAAACTAAACTAAACTGAACTAAAACTAAAATTTCAGTCTGACTTCCAGCACTCTTGCCTCTGTCCCCACCCCACAACAGAATATACTGTTTAATATTGTAAAATGTTTTTCAAGGGAAGGAATCATATTATCCTCCTTAGTATTAGTTTTCCTCATTATGAAACAGATCTGTACAGAATAAGTATTTTGTTTTCCTTCATGAATCCATTTTTCTCCTCACTCCACTCAACTAGATGATTAATTCCATTAGGTTGACTTAAAAAGTCAGAAAGTACTTTGGTAAATGCCAGGAGCCAGGGTTGGGGGGTAAGGATGGGGGATGGGGAGTTAGTGTTTAGTGGGGACAGAGTTTCAGTTTAGGAAGGTGGAAAATTCGGGAGATGGATGATGGTGAGAATTGCACAAAAAGGTCAATGTCCTGAGGGCCATTGAACTGTACAGTTAAATATGGT
>NW_011407880.1:0-590 GCF_000754665.1 Bison bison bison | reverse complement strand
GGGTCCAACAGTTGGGACTCCGAGCTTCCAGTGCAGGGGGTGAGGGTTCAATCCCTGGTTGGGCAACTAGATCAATATGCCACACGGTATGGCCGTTGATTAATTAATTAAAATGAAAAGTTTGAATTAAAAAAAAAAAGACTAGTGAGAGACTAATTCTCACCCTTCCCCAGACAAGCTGTTTCAAGACAGCCCTCCCTCCAGGAAACCTCACTGGAGCACTGGGGATCCCCTCCTGGTTCACCTTCCGTGGCTTCCCTCTGTGCCTACTTCTGGAGGCTGAGTTTTCCCTGGAGCAGCAGTGTAGACAGTGGTGTGTAGACATCTAGACAGTGGTGTGGACACTGATTTAGACAGTGGTGTGGACACATTTAGACAGCGGTGTAGACACTGATTTAGACGGCGGTGTAGACACTGACTTAGACAGTCGTGTAGACACTGACTTAGACAGTGGTATAGACACTGACTTAGTGGTGTGGACAGTGATTTAGACAGTGTAGACACTGATTTAGACAGTAGTGTGGACACTGACTTAGTGGTGTGGACACTGACTTAGACAGTGGTGTAGACACTGACTTAGACAGTGGTGT
>NW_011407879.1:0-562 GCF_000754665.1 Bison bison bison | reverse complement strand
TGGAAAATTCTTAAAGAGATGGGAATACCAGACCACCTTACCTGCCTCCTGAGAAATCTATATGCAGGTTAAAAAGGAACAGTTAGAAATGCACATGGACACTGGACTGGTTCCAAATTGAGAAAGGACAAAGTCAAGGCTGCATATTGTCACCCTGCTTATTTAAATTTTGGGCAGAGTACCTTATGTAAATGCTGGGCTGGATGAAGCACAAGCTAGAATCAAGATTGCTTGGAGAAATATCAATAACCTCAGATACACAGATGACACCACCGTTATGGCAGAAAGTGAAGAGGAACTAAAGAGCCTCTTAATGAAAGTGAAAAAAGAGAAGCTGGCTTAAAGTTCAACATTCAAAAAGCTTTTGTCATGGCCTGGTCGCATAACTTCACAGCAAATAGATCAGCAAAGGAAACAGTGACAGACTTTCTTTTCTTGAGCTCCGAAATCACTACAGATGGTGACTGCAGCCATGAAATTAAAAGACGCTTGTTCCTTGGAGGAAAAGCTATGACCAACCTAGGCAGCATATTAAAAAGCAGAGACATTACTTTGCCAACAA
>NW_011407878.1:0-601 GCF_000754665.1 Bison bison bison | reverse complement strand
GGAGGACTCTATCCCCTCCCTGTTAGGATTAATTATAAAACCAATAAGAGGAGGGGCCTGGATGTCCATGTCTTTATAAAAGACTACTCATAATATTATTTCTGTTATTTAATACTGCTGTTCAGTTGATTTGGACAACAGTTGTGCATGTCTTCCCTGAGAACTAGGTCACAAAATGCTTTGGTTAATACCTCACAGGCCTCACTCAGCACGGCCTGCTCACAGAAGCACATGACTGTGGGAGGAATGACAAAGTCAAGGTTATTCCTCCAGGTTAAACAGTGGAGACAGGATACGGGAAAGGGGAGGGGAGGATACAGGAAGTTGATGGAGGCATGCTCCCAACCTGTCAAATCATTTCTCACACTGATATTCATGATAAGATCATAAGATATTAAGATCATAAGATATTCATCATCACAAGATGCATACCAACTTGAAGTGATTTTCTTTACTAATAAACTTCCCAGGAGTTTAAAGGATTTTTATTACCTACAGATTGCTCCAATTTGGGCATTGGTCATTTACCATCATATGCTGGGAGGGATTGGGGGCAGGAGGAGAAGGGGATGACAGAGGATGAGATGGCTGGATGGCATCA
>NW_011407877.1:0-617 GCF_000754665.1 Bison bison bison | reverse complement strand
TCAGCTGTATACACACACACACACACACACACACACTCCTACTCACTTTAAAATCTGCCCAGGGAGGAGGGTGGACTGGGAATTTGGGGTTAGCGGATATAAACTCCTATATATAAGACAGATGAACAGCAAGGTCCTACTGTAGAGCACAGGGAACTCTGTTCAATATTCTGTGATAAACCATCCTGGAAAAGAATACGAAAAATCATGGATGTATACCTGAGTCACGAAGCCATACGGGAGGAATTAACAGGACAGTGTAAATCAAGTATGGGCTTCCCTCATAGCTCAGTCAGTACAGCACAGTAAATCAACTGCACTTCAATACAGTAAATATTTTTAACATGAACGCATGATACGTCAGGGTTTTTTTTCCAAAAGGTTGCCCAATTTTATTTTTAGACATCGACACTTCACGGTTCAGCACTACAGGGAAATCCAGACCACATTCACAGTATGTGAACCCTTAGGGTGCGACTGACCAAACCATGACGCTGGTATATAGCACTTATTCCAAAATTCGGTGCCTGTAGCAAAAAACAGCTACAGACTACATGTGTCTCAGGGGTGTGTAGGTGTGTGTGTGGTGTGACTGTGGGTGAGGGATGCCTTTGTGA
>NW_011407876.1:0-528 GCF_000754665.1 Bison bison bison | reverse complement strand
GTCTCCGTCTCTGGCCATACCATCCTGAACGCGCCTGATCTCGTCTGAACTCGAGGTTTCACATTTGATAGTGGTCTTGTCATCTCATACCTCTTCCTGTAAAGCTGGCAGCTGAGGGAATGAAGTAAGTGTAAAACTTTATAACAATAGACTGTGTCAAATCTGTGAATCTGGAGCTCTGTGAATCCGTAGGTCTAAGGAGAGACTGGCAGCTGCTCACCAGGAGTAGCTGTCCCCATGACGGCGTTTCTGTCATTGAACGTGCGGTTGTTGCTCTAGTGTGACCGCCTTCCCCCCACGGATGGCAGGGACCACCATGTGGCAGCCCACTGGCTCGCTCTCTCTGGCTCATCCACCTTCTAGAGGTTTCCCCAGACCCTCAGTAGGAGTGGGTGCCACTGTGGGTGTGAGTGTGTGTCTCCTCGTGCCCCGTATGACATTGCACGACTAACCGCACTCTATGTTTGCATGCTTCCTCCCACGCTAGTGGGACTGGGCAGCATGGCGGGAACGCAGAGGCTGGATTCC
>NW_011407875.1:0-591 GCF_000754665.1 Bison bison bison | reverse complement strand
ATTTATGTATTTATTTGGCTGCACAGGCCTTAGCTGTGGCACGTGGGATCTTCAGCTGTGGTACGTGAACACTTAGTTGCAGCACGTGGGATGTAGTTCGACCAGGGATGGAGCCTGGGCCCCCTGCACTGGGAGCATGGAATCTTAACTTCCTGACCACCAGGGAAGTCCCAAAGGGCATGTATTTTTAAATGAAAGTGAATAAAATAAAAAATGAAGATGAAGTTTAAACCTAAATGACTCATACTCCTTATAGTTTATTGCTGTGCTATCTAACCTGGAAATATTAACCAAAAAATTACTCCTAGTCCAAAAAGATGAGTTATAAAAACATTAGTTAAGAATTTGCCCATATAACATCATATTTGTTGACGTTCTAGAGACAGTGAAAAGTGAAAGTGTTAGTTGCTCAGTCGTGTCCAACTCTTTGGGACCACATGGACTGTAGCCCGCCAGGCTCCTCCCCTTGCCATGGGATTCCGCAGGCAAGAATACTGGAGTGGGTAGCCATTCTCTTCTTCAGGGGATCTTCCCTACCCAGGGATTGAACCCAGATCTCCCACATTGAGGGCTGATCCTTTACCATCTGAG
>NW_011407874.1:0-511 GCF_000754665.1 Bison bison bison | reverse complement strand
ATACACTACAATATTTATTACTATAAAGCTCTAAGAGGTCTTAGTCACTTTGAAACTTGTAAGAGCTGTTCAAATCCCATACACTGGACTTGTGTTTTCACATGGTAAAGTTTTTCTGATTTGTTTGGTGTAGTGTACTCAGAAGTACCTCCCCCACCCAGTTCTGAATAATCAAATTAGGCTTTTCGATAAACTAAAAAAGTAGTGCTCAGACATGAAAGTATATCTGGGAGAAAAATGTTTTTGCTTTGCTTTGCTTGTCCATTAATATTTAGGGACTACAGAGTCTTCAGCTGACCCATTTTGTGCCTTTGTATTTTTATGTGCAAAAAGGTACTAACTTTTGCCTGTTGCATTGAGAGGATCAGAATCTTAATAAATTGAAAGGTGCTGAGATGATGCTTCTATCAGTTGCGCTGTTGGTGGTGATATTTTCATTGCAGTGTGCTTTAAAACTATGGTGTCAGGAATCAACAGTGGTTTATTATGGTTTAATTTTAGGAATACTTTT
>NW_011407873.1:0-775 GCF_000754665.1 Bison bison bison | reverse complement strand
TTTTTTTTTTACCTTCATTTCATTAATGTGGTATATAACATTGATTTTATTGAATCGTCCTTATATTCAGGAATAAACTCCACATTTTCATGGTGTATAATCTTTTTAGTATGCTGCTGAATTTGGTTTTTTTAGTATTATGCTTAAGATTTTTGCATCAATATTCATGAGGGATATTGGTCTGTAGTTTTCTTTCCCTGTTAACTCTTCTGGCTTTGGTAATACTGGCCTCATAGAGTAAATTTGGAAGTGTTCCCTTTTTTCAAACTGTTTAGAATTTGAGAAAGATTGGTGTAAATTTCCTCACTAGTTGTAAATCTGTTCAGATGTTTCTTTTTTCACAATTCAGTCTTGGCCTGTTGTGTGTTTCTACTTGAGTCTTTTCTTACTGTAACTAAAGGTTTGTCAATCTTATTAATCTTTTCAGAGAACCAAGAAAAGATTGGTTGCTTTTTCCCTATTGTTTTTCTAATCTTCTCTTTTCCCCCTGCACCCCACACAGCTGGGCTGTGGCGAGGGTGAGGACGATGCCTCAGAGAACAGAAGGGCCCAGAGATGTGGCCTGGATGCAGGCCTGAGAGACTCCAACCAGGTCTGAGGAGTCAACCCCCGGGGCACTCTTGGGCGTCTTGACCTGGCCGTCTTTTCTCCACGTCCCCTTTCCGAATACGTGAGGCAGAGTCAACGTTTCCGGTGGCCGGAGATAGAGGGTCTGGAAATCCACCCTTGGTTGGCTCACTAAACCCAAAGATGGAGCCCCATGGTTGGCAAGTGG
>NW_011407872.1:0-542 GCF_000754665.1 Bison bison bison | reverse complement strand
CATAGCAACTGCGATGAGAAACCTGTGCGCCACAACTAGAGAGAGGCCCCCACTCTCCACAGCCAGAGAAAGCTGACTCAGCAATGAAGACCCGGCACAGCCATAAACAAATACATACAATTAAAAAGAAGAAGTCTGGGAGGATACAAAGCAACCTACAAGGGAAACTGAGACAGAAAGATGGGAATACTACCCTGAGAACCCAGGAAATGAAAGCCAAGTGGACAGAGTGTTGCAAGAAGAAAGCAACTGTGCTGAAAGCTACTTAGATGTAAAGTAAGATGAGGGTTGCAAAGTGTTTCTTGAATTTGGCAACATGGGGGTCACTGGTGAATTAAGCAAGAAATGCATCCATGGACAAGAAACACATCCCGGGAAAGGAACCTGGAATGTTAGGTCCATGAATCAAGGCAAATTGGAAGTGCTCAGACAGTAGATAGTGAGAGTGAACATCGACATTTTAGGAATCAGTGAACTAAAATGGACTGGAATGGGTAAATTTAACTCAGATGACCCTTATATCTACTACTGTGGGCAAGAAT
>NW_011407871.1:0-511 GCF_000754665.1 Bison bison bison | reverse complement strand
GCAGACAGATTCTTTACCACTGAGCCACCAGAATTATTAACCTGAGCCAAAGCTACTCCTGTTAGAACAAAGATCCCAGCATCTCTGAGACCAATAAAGTTTATGACCCCTCTGCCAGCCTGTAAGCCTGTTTCCACTTGGGAATTAATTAGGATCAGCATTTTACCAGTCAATATGTGCAAAAAAAAAAAAGGAAAGAAAGAAAAGAGAAAAAATCAACAGTATGCTCCGTTTTTTCTTGCACAATAAGCCCATCACAATCACAGATGTATGTACACTAAAGCTGGTATCTTTGAGGACAGTTGGAAATATTAACAAAAAGCACATTCTTGATGACTTTTTCCACTTCATGTAGTTACATTACAGTCAATAAATGGAACTGATTAAATGTACCTCTTAAATGTGATGCGCTATTTATCTATAAAGCATTTTCCATAAGCATTCACAGAGCAGAACACTGTTCAAGATTAATATCTCCTGTGCCTGAATGAAGCGACCCTGTAGAAGATGG
>NW_011407870.1:0-553 GCF_000754665.1 Bison bison bison | reverse complement strand
GTGCACTGGGGGAGGGGATTTGTGCAGCTTCCGCTGTGTGGGGTGGCCCGCTACCCCCTACATCTACGTCCCCTGTCCCTGTCTCTTCCCTGCTCTGCTGGAGTGGGCTTAGGGGAGGAAGGGCACAGGTTTGGGCAGCCTCTGCCTTATAAGTCACCTCTTCCCTGCAGTGCCATGGTAGAATGGAGCAGGTAGGCCAGAGAGTTGCACGATTTTTCCATCCTGTGCCTGCCTGAAATGTCAGGGCAGCTGCACTGTGCCCCTGGCCTTCTCTTACCTTTTTAAGGGAGAGGTGCGGGCTTGGAGGCCAAGAGAGGTGAGTGCATTCTGGGATTCACTACTCTACTTAAAAGACAGCCTCCATCACTGGTGCAGGAGCTTTTTCAGTTTTGTTCATTTGCCTTAGGTGGTACTGTGAGCAGTCTTAATTGTTTGCTGTATTAAGTGGATTAAGTTAGCCTTTTAGACAACTCTCATCCCTTTAATCTCTGATTTCAGAGATTAAAGGGATGAGAGTTGTCAAAAAGGCTAACTTAATCCACTTAATACAGCA
>NW_011407869.1:0-547 GCF_000754665.1 Bison bison bison | reverse complement strand
CTCCCTCAGGCCCCCAGCTCTGAGTAGCACCCTGATTCCTGCAGAGAATTAGTCTCAGCCATCGCTGTCATCTCTCCCTCAGGCCCCAGCTCTGAGTATCACCCTGATTCCTCCAGAGAATTAGTCTCAGCCATCACTGTCATCTCTCCCTCAGGCCCCCAGCTCTGAGTATCAGAGGGGGCTTGGTTTTTGCCCACTGCCGAGGGATCTGGTCCACACTGGAGAATTTCATGTATATCTTCACCTCTAGACATAGGATTGCGATTATTCCCCTTGTGAGTTTGCTAAAAGCTAAATGAACTGTCCCAACTCTGTCTCTGAAACAGATGAGATTTACCCTGGAGAGGATGTGGGGCTGCACTGAACCTCCCAGGGCACCCGGTGCTCCTGCTGAGGGGCCCACTGAAAGACCTGAAGTCCCTGACCCCAGAGACCCCAGCAGTGTCTTTTGAGCCCTTTCAGGAGTTTCTGTGGAACAAGGGCGCTCTCCTTCGAATACCCTGGATCAGTTGGGGCTGGTCCCTGGCATGTGGCGACCGAACAGGGA
>NW_011407868.1:0-550 GCF_000754665.1 Bison bison bison | reverse complement strand
AGTTGATGCTATTTTATAATAGCAGCTCAAACTAAGATATATCTCAACCAGTCTTCTCAAATTTCCTCCCTCTCTCCCATCCATCTATCCATTTCCCCACCCCTCCATTCCTCCATTCATCCATCCCACATAATGTGTCAGACTGAGGCTATAATGAAAAGACACAGATCCTCTCCTTAAGAAATTCATAATCTAGTGGGATAAGTACACATGCTTATGAGTGTACTTATGTACAGGAGCAGTAAGAGAAGCTCGTACATGCTACACTAATGGCACACATAGAAATTGGGTAGTCTACCTGAGTGGCGTTGACAGGAAAGGATTCACGGATGAACTGTCCTAGGATCAGTACCAAAAGATGAAGCGAGGTTTACTAGGTGAATGGGATGGGCTGTGGGGAAGAGAAAGGTGTAGGGAAGGGCAAAACAGAGGGAGCAGCAAAAGCCAAAGCACAGAGGCAAGAAAACTGATGTGTTGAAGGGACTGTAATATGCTCTTTTTATACATTATTGGATCTGATGTGCAAATATTTTGTTCAAGATTGTTGCAT
>NW_011407867.1:0-511 GCF_000754665.1 Bison bison bison | reverse complement strand
TAGGACTTTACTGCCACACTCACAACCAAAAGCATTAAGCACTAGTTTGGGGCCTTTAAAAAAAAAAAAATTTGTGTTTTAATTTCCCCTCACTCCCAACTCTTGGTATGTGTATATAGGGGAAGAAAGACTGCCAAATGTTTAATCCATGACAGCAGGTATTATTCTAAGAACTAATGAAAGCTGAGTCTGTCTCCTTCTGAGACAGGTGAAATGCAAACTTTAAGACAAGCCAAAATGTGTGCACGTTGGATAATCTAGTTAAGAATTTGAGATTAGCAGCTTTTTCTTACAGAAGGGATGTATTTAATAGGTAGGATTTTCTGTTTGTTTTTATAAGGATCTTTGGAGAAAAAGAAATGAGCGAGGAAACCAAAGTGAAGAGATGAATGAGCTAACTTCGAATAAATTTAACCAAAATTATTATTAAATTACAGAAGTTGGAAAACAAAATTTCTGAAAATCTGAGGGTGTTAAATGGAAGTGAGCATTTCTGAAAAGTAACAGTGAT
>NW_011407866.1:0-512 GCF_000754665.1 Bison bison bison | reverse complement strand
ATAAAAGTAAATGTTCAGATTTAGCATACAAATCCTCACAGTTGAATTGATTTATATATCTATGATACTTAAGCATTCATGCATATGAGACAAATGTTTCCTGAAGAATTGCTAAAATAGTATGAGATCAAAACATCTAATCTTCCATAGAACAACTTTTTGCACAGATATTACTTGCTAAGATAGAATAGTAGAGCAAATTTGACATTCATTGTAATCTCCAAAATTTTACTTCGAATATATTTGGGTAGAAAATAAATGGATATATGTCTTTCTTGTGTTTCATCCTATATCCAATAAACACATAACACATTAGCAGGAGCTTCCTTAATGGATTGCAGTTTGAGGAAGATGATATTTTGATAGAGAAAATGTCTTGTAGCTTACACAAAATTTTTATTTTCTTACTGATTACTCATGTTTTTTTTCTCAGTGTACAAACAAAATAAATCAGTCCCTTAAATTCTGTCATCTATATTAACATTTTTTTTCCTGTGGAAATTATACTTTCT
>NW_011407865.1:0-527 GCF_000754665.1 Bison bison bison | reverse complement strand
TACAGTCACATGGGCGATTAGGGTTTCAACATACAAATTTGAGGAGGTGACACAATTCACTTCAAAGCAATATGCCTCTAGCTGCCCAAAATTCATGTCTTTATCATGTGCAAAATCCATTTGTTCTGTCCACATAGCCCCCAAAGCCTTAATTCATTCTAGCATCAACTCTAAAGTCCAAAGTCTAATCTAAATACCATCTAAATCAGATATGGATGAGATTCAAGGTACATTTCATCCTGAAACAAAAGTTCTTCTCCAGCTGTGAACCTGCGATATCAGACAATCATGTGCTTCTGAAGTACAGTGGTGGTTCAGGCATAGACACTCCCACTCCAAAAGAAAGAAATAGGAAAGAAGGATAGGGGGACAGGTCCCAAGCAAATCCAAAACCTAGCAAGGCAAATTCCTTTAGATTAAAAAAAAAAAAAAGTATTGGAGTGTAGTTGCTGAACAGTGTTGTTAGTCTCTACTGTACAGCAAAGTAAATCAGTTATATGTATACAGATATCCACTCTTGGATTTCC
>NW_011407864.1:0-789 GCF_000754665.1 Bison bison bison | reverse complement strand
TATGCTCACCAAAATTTCAAGTTCCCCTCTATGATGTGGGGCTGAGCCTTACCTGTAATAATACCAAACCTTTTCAAATATGGAAGCATCTAACTTTCATGGATCCCTTCGCACATCAGGTAATCCAGCTCTTGGATTTTAAAGATCTTATGTAATAATAATAATAAAAAGTATTTATCTGTGTAGTAAAAAAAGTAAACTATTCACCTTTGAACAAAACAGGATCTAAATTTAAAAAAAACAATTAAAGCTTGGCTAACAATGTTTAAAATGTGGAATAAAATAAGCTCATCTTTAAGAGAAATGTGAAAGTTAAGTTACAAACACATAAGGCTATTTCATTTCCACCTCAGAGCCCTTGAGGGCAGAGACAGCCCTGTTATGAGAGCTGGGAAATCATGCTCTGACGACAGGCAACTCTTTGCTTCGAGGGTTTGTGGACGTGTAGGTGTGCTTAAAAAGCAAATGAACCCTGAAATGAATGTGAAGGAAAACTGTGCAATTCCACAACAAATTATACAATTACAAGTAACTCTGCTGCTTCAAACATGCCAAATGGAAAGTGATCCATTTGGCAAACTGTCTCTTTGGAGGGATCTCTTTTTATCAGTTTTAAACAGGTTATTTTCTTCACAGACATAGAAACACAATCAGGTATATTATATTTGTGTGAGTTGAAAGACGATGAGAGGATTTTTCTAGCACTTTCCCATTAGTCCAGGTAGCTTACTACAATGGTGTGCTTTGTGGATTCTTCTCTATCATAGCCACAGATGGGACCAGTGACTA
>NW_011407863.1:0-815 GCF_000754665.1 Bison bison bison | reverse complement strand
TATGTCTGTGTAATGGAAATGCCTGTGACTGTTTTGTGATGTAGTTATTTTTATCCTCGTTTTTATAGAGAAGTCATTTGAAGTTCGGAGAGATTGAACACATGCTCAGCAACACACTGTTAGTGAGATCTAGAGTCTGAATCCCTGTCTGATGAGCCCATGTCTATCAGAACCTGTGTCTTTTCCAATCATTCTTACCATGTGCTGGCATGGGCTGCACTGGGCGTGGGCAGTGGAGAGTGTGCACAGCTGTGAGGACAGGGTGGCTGTTCACTGTTGACGGGATAAACTCCGTTTCTACTCCCAGCATCTATGCTTTGTTTTTTTCCTCATGGAGCATCTATTCAGTAATAAGCCTCACATCCTCAGGAAGCAATTGTCCCATCATTCTTAGAAGACTGTTATGTCCTTAAATGTTAGATGGAATGAGGTCATACATCAAGCCCATGGTGACTGGTCTTTGTTTAATGATGATAATGCATTTGTCCTAAGGTCAAATGGGATTATTACCAGAACTCTACTGAAACATAAAAGGCAAATGGAAAAGAGACAAAAAAAACAGGATCGGTTTCAGATCTCAAAAGAAAACCACAAAATGGATGTGATGTTGAAAAGCAAAACCTGGGGACAAAAAGCAGTAATAGAAATGTATTTTACAAATGACATAAAAATTTGCTTGAAAGATTTCAGTTTTGCCTGGCAAAGGAATAAAAGGAAGAAAATGCTTGTTTCTTTGCTGTAGAGGGAAAAAAAAAACTAGTAACGGATGACCTTAAAAATAGAAACTTTAAATAATTTTACTCCTTCATGTTTTA
>NW_011407862.1:0-582 GCF_000754665.1 Bison bison bison | reverse complement strand
TCTTATGGAGAGTTGAACATATACAAAAAAGACAGAATGGCATGATGAACCTAATTGGACCCACCCCCCTCCTCCCTTGGGCTTGGCCTGCCTCTCTACACCCTCACTCATGTTCTGAACCAAATCCAGCCATCTTATTCTTTTATCTATAGGCATTTTGAAGCATATCACAATACCACAACCACACCTAAAACAATAATCTGCTTCCATTACACATCTGGTGTGTTAAAGAAAATAATTTTTACACTTTTAGATGATGGGGGGAAAAGAATAATATATCATAATTCATAAAAGTATACAAAATGCATATTTTAATATTATAAATAAAGTTTTATTAGAACACAGGTGAACTCATTCATTTCTTTCCTATGGCTGCTTTTGTGCCACAGAAGCACAACTGAGCTATTGCAACAGAGACAATACAGCCCACAAAGCCTGAAATATTTACTATCTGACCCCTACAGCAAAACAAAAAAAATTGAAAGTCTCTGGCCTATTCTATAATCTCAATCACTCCTAGCCTTTCTAGGAACTCTGCTTATGCTGCAGCCCTGCCTAGAATTATATGACCTTATTTAGACT
>NW_011407861.1:0-544 GCF_000754665.1 Bison bison bison | reverse complement strand
TCTGGCTTCCTTCTTGCTGGCCACCCTTTGTGCCCCTCCCCCGACCTGCCCCACGTTGCTTACTCCGATGGAAGTCTGCTGCCATATTTGAGATCGGCCCTAAGGGGAGACCCACATGGCAAAAAGCTAAAGGCGGCTGCTGGCCACCAGTCTGTGAGGAATGGAGGCCTGCCAACAGCCACAAGAGCAAGCTTGGGAACAGATCCATCCCATGCCAGCCTTGAGATGGATGCAGCAGCCCTGGCCAACACCTTGACTGTAGTCTTATTAGAGATCCTGAGAAAGAACAACTAGCTAACTAGCTAAGGCCACCTACCATAACTGAGGAATCTACATGCTTCTTGGTCTAAGATGCAAAGTTTGAGGGTAAAGCAGCAATAGCTAACTAAAAGGTGTTTTAAAACAGAAAATTATATATATATATATATACACATATATATGTATATATATATATATAAAACTTTTATTTATTTTTAGTCATGTAAATACAATCATCTTTTTTCAAGTCTGTTCAGGTGTCACTTTCATGAGCCTACCCTAATCA
>NW_011407860.1:0-608 GCF_000754665.1 Bison bison bison | reverse complement strand
TGAAGAGTGCAAGTTAAAAAGGCTGTTTTGTGAAGGGGGTTTTAGTTTACTCTTGTTACATTAGTAGGATCCCCTCCCCAGTGTAAATTAGGTTGATGTAATGGCATGATCCTTTGGGAACTGATGTAAGATATTGCAGAAATGAGAAATTCTTGGAAAAACCAATTGAAAAACCTGCCTTTCATCAATTTAATAAAGTTAGAGAAAGGAATTAGCTGTTAGACTTTACAAAATAAAACATTTCTCTTCCTTGGATGAAGTGTGTCCATCCAGTATTTAAACCTTGGACTGACCTGTATCTTAGACTGTTGAGAAAGCACATTATCAGTGTCACATTTAAAGATTTAAGTTATAGTTGAATTATTATTTTATACATTAAGTTATTTTGGAATAGGTTTTTGTGATAATGTCTCCAAGATGGAAGATTGATGCTGAGAAACTGAACAGGAAGATAAAGCTGAATAGGAGGTTCAGTAATGCCAATTTCTTAAATTTGCGCTAAGTTTTTAAGTAGCATATTTGAAAACCTGATGCTTAGGACAGTAGTGATCACCAAATCTATAGACTCTACTAAATTAGTTAATGCAAATAAGTGTTTTAACTTCAAT
>NW_011407859.1:0-580 GCF_000754665.1 Bison bison bison | reverse complement strand
AGGAGGGCTTGGCAACCCACTCCAGTATTCTTGCTTGGAGAATCTCATGGACAGAGGAATCTGGCGGGCTACAGTCCATAGGGGCACAAAGAGTCGGACATGACTGAAGCAACTTAGCACGCATGCATGGACTCACTTCTAACTGAAAGACTATGGCATAAGTAAGGGTGTGTGTCCAGGTCACAAAAGGTCTCACAGCTTCCTGCTTGATCTCTTTCAGGTCATTCGCTCTGGAAAAAGTCAGTAGCCATGTTATAAGGACACACAACCAACTCTGTGAAGAGAGCTACATGGTGAGGGACTGAGACATCTTGTAAGTCCCGTGAACCATCTTGGAAGTAGAGCCTTCAAATGCAGTCAAACCTTCAAATAGCTGCAGTCCTGACTGACATCTTATCTGCAACCTCATGAGAGACCTGGTGTCAACATAGCCACTCCCAGATTCCTGACCCTCAGAAATATGTGAGATAATATATTTTTGTTGTTTTAAGCTGGTACATTTGGAAACAAGTAGTTATGCAGCCATAGATAACTAATAAGACTTCATGATAATTTGCTCCCTTCAAAAGGCAAACATATA
>NW_011407858.1:0-879 GCF_000754665.1 Bison bison bison | reverse complement strand
GCGCGTCCCCTCGCCCCGCCCTCGCGGATCCGAAACGTGAGCGCTCCTGCTGTGTTTTCGTCCTTTTCTTCGGACCCTTCAGAGTTCCTTTAAGTCTAAAACGCGGGGTGACTGGGAAGTTCTGGAGAATTTAATTTGCTCGATTTATTTGCTTTGATAGTTTTCTTCCCTCTTTTTTTTCTTTTCTTTTTTTTCCCCTGTGTGTTTGTTTGGAAATGCTACTGTGTTGGGGCATTGGACCTCTTGATTGGTCATCTTTATCTCTCCTATTTTCCACCGATGTCTTGTTTGACTTTCTAGATTTCGTTAATGTCCTGACATTTGTTGAGCGTTTTGTTTTGGTCATCAGATTTTACATTTCCCGGAGGGTTGGTCGTTAACTGTTTTTTCCTCTAAAATTTTGTGTCGTGTTTCTGAATGCCCTGGCGTCTCATTCTCCGTCCATGGCCTAAGTGTTGGCTTGCTTGCGTCCTCCTGTCCTGCAACATGAGGGCATCTGAGAGTGGGACCCTGCCCAGCCCTCGGGGAGCCCCGTGCACCTGCTCTGGTCCTGTCACTGCTGGCTGAGAGGGCGGGTTGGGTTTCCTTGAGCCATACCCAATGTCGCTGTCCTTGGGCCCTTTGATTGGACTTTCTAGAGGTCCAGAGAAGGGCTTCCCAATCTCCTGCCTCATTTTAAGAGTGGAAGACCATGGCTGTGGGCTTTACAAATTAGAGAGGAAATGCTCTCTTATCCCCCGTTTCAGGAAGGCATTCTAGAACTCGACTGCCCTTTACTTGCTGGTCTAGCGAGCCCTTGGTTTTATGCTCCAGTCTTTTCTGGGGGGAGGCAGGAAGGCGATCCATGCCGAGTAGCTAACTGCTTTTTTTTTTTTTTTT
>NW_011407857.1:0-553 GCF_000754665.1 Bison bison bison | reverse complement strand
CCTGCCAATGCAGGAGATATAAAAGATGTGGATTCGATCCCTGGTCGGGAAAATGCCCTGGAGGAGGGAGAGCATGGAAACCCACTCCAGTATTCTTTCCTGGAGAATCTGATGGACAAGAGGAGCCTGGTGGGCTATAATCCATAGAGTCTCAAAGAGTCAGACACAACTGAAATGACTTAACAGACACAGACACAGACACTGATACATACTACATATATTTTTAAATGACTTTTTAAATAGCAATCTGTATCTATCAAAATTTATACAAGATATATGAGGACAATTTTAAAATTCTGATGAACAAATCAACCAACTAAATGAATAGAGAGATTTTCCATTTTTATCAATAGAAAGATCCCATACTGTCAGAATGTCAGTTCTTCCCAACTTGATCTATAGACTCAGTGCAGTCTCAATCAAAATCCCTGCAATTCATTTTATGGATATTGACAAAAGCACTATAAATTTTATATGGAGAGGCAAAAGATGGGGAGAACGGATATACCTGTGGTGGATTCATTTTGATGTTTGACAAAACGAATACAATATT
>NW_011407856.1:0-537 GCF_000754665.1 Bison bison bison | reverse complement strand
AACTGGGTGAAAACACCAGATTTCACCAGGTGTGGAAGGGTAAACAATTAGGGAGGGGATGAGACTCTAAATAAATTCATAATTTGGAGGGCAAGAACAGGGGAAGAGTAATAAGGAGAAGATTATAGGTCTCAGATGAGCCATTAAACATTATCCAATAAAAGCTCTAATAGGAACTACATACAGATGAACCAATTTATAGAATGTAGTTTAAAAAAAAAAAAAAAGGCCAGCATATGCCAAGGAGATGCAAAATAGGCAAGAGACAAAATTCTGTGAGCAACAATGTATCCAGAGGCTAGAAAGAGAAGCAGGGCAACAGGGAGCCTAGGTATTTTTGATAAAGTTGTGAACATTGTTCCTAAATGAAATAACCTGAATTGCTTTTGATAAACCAGTGGTATTTTTGTTGAAAAGTGTTATTCACTCAGTCATCTCCGACTCTTGTGACCCAAAGAGCTACAGACTGCCAGGGTCCTCTGTCTGTGGGATTTCCCAGCCATTCCCTTTTCTAGGGGATCTTTCCAACCCAGGGAT
>NW_011407855.1:0-692 GCF_000754665.1 Bison bison bison | reverse complement strand
GCCTGGGAAATCCTATGGACAGAGGGTCACAAGAGTCTGACCCGACTTAGCAACTAAACAACAGACAATCTTGTGCCAGACACTGTTTCAGAGACTAGGAATATGACAAAACAAAGATTCCCACCATCGTGGGCTGACATTCTTGAGAAAGAAACTAAATAAAGCAGTCATATTTGTATATTAGTGGTGATCAGTATTCTGGAAAAAATAAAGCTGGGAAGGTGTGGATGCTATTTATAAAAAAGTGGTCAGGGGAGGTCTCACTGAGGAGGTGGCATTTCCTCTAATCTTCAGGAGAGGAGGCTATGAGCCTTGGGGATCCAGTATCTAGGGAGAGTGTTCCAGGCAGTGGTAGCAAGGTATCACTATGTTCAAAGGCCTTGAGACTGGAGCATACCTAGTATGTTGGAGGAACAGTTAGGAGGCCTAAGGCAGAAAGGGAAGAGGAAGGTGAAAGAGGAGAGTGAAAAAGCTGGCTTAAAACTCAACATTCAAAAAATTAAGATCATGGCCTCTGGTCCCATCACTTCATGGCAAATGGATGGGGGAAATATGTAAACAGTGGCAGGTTTTATTTTCCTGGGCTCCTGTATCACTGTGGACAGTGACTGCAGCCATGAAGTTAAAAGACCCTTGCTCCTTGGAAAGAAAGCTATGACAAACCCAGGCAGAGTATTAAAAAGCAGAGACAT
>NW_011407854.1:0-557 GCF_000754665.1 Bison bison bison | reverse complement strand
GTGTGCTGCAGTTCATGGGGTCACAGAGTCAGACTCAACTGAATGACTGAACAACAACAAGGAATCTCAGAACTCACTCTCTGGGCCCGTCTGGGAGACATGGGTTCACGTTCCTGGGTGGCCTCATCCTCAGCACACCTCTCACCTGCCAGTCTCAACTCATGAACCCAAATGCTTGACTCTCATGCTGGCTGGCATCCGGCAGTGTGTCTGGATAGACTCTGACTCCCACACGGCAGGTTGCAGAAAGTCTAAGGCAAGAAAGGCAGAAGACTCATTCTCTGTTTCTTTATTGCAGTTGACAAGATCAGATCCCCTCCCCTGGAGAACCCAGCAGGAGGCCCCCTCCTCACCCAGCCTGGAGCAATTACCCAGATTATTCAGGCAAAAATCCCACAATACAGCTATCGAAGTGGAGAAAATGCACCGTTCCATGAAAAATTCTACCTTCTCTATTTCAGTTGTCTTAAAAAAAACAAAAAAAACAAAAAAAACTATTGTGTTAAAGTTACTTTTGATGTTGACTCAGCTGGGATCTCACTGTGCTCCCCTCAGGA
>NW_011407853.1:0-518 GCF_000754665.1 Bison bison bison | reverse complement strand
ACGTGTGTGTGTGTGTGTGTGTGTTGTGTTTTGAGCCCTCTGTATCTTCAGTCACTATTCTGCTTGCCTTTGGTTATTAAATGATTCACTCTGAACACAGTTGTCCAAAGTTGGACACTTAAAGGAATGCTGCTAAGGGAAAATACCTCTTGGGAAGGTCAAGGATTTAAAGACTTGGGATCTTAGCTCTTTCTCTCTCTTTCCATCAGGCTGGAGATGACGAACACTGGCTAATTAATATAATGTAGTGCTCCACAAACTGTGCATATGTTCAATATGTGTGTTTTGGCTCATATCAACAAACAAGCACTTCTAGAAATGGATTATAAATTTGAGTCAAAACTTCATAATCAGTGATGTGTACTAAAATGATACAGCTTCCTCTTAGATTTGAGTGCATAGTTCACCTGGTCTATCCTGTTACCACTGTTGCACATGAGATTCAGTGAGATCTCTTATACCTTTTAGATATTTCCTGTTTGTTTACTGATCTTTTAATATATAGTCAAAAAGCTCAG
>NW_011407852.1:0-560 GCF_000754665.1 Bison bison bison | reverse complement strand
TTCTTTTTTTTTTTTCAATTTTATTTTATTTTTAAACTTTACATAATTGTATTAGTTTTGCTAAATATCAAAATGAATCCACCACAGGCATACATGTGTTCCCCATCCTGAACCCTCTGGGGAGAGTGGAGAAAGGAGGAGAGACTCTCACCACAGAGTACAGAGAAACTCCACCAAGTAAATAAAAAGCTAAGATGGCACAACAATGGCAGGGGTTTCAGTGAAGACCCAGGAAAGAAAGTGGCCTCATGGGGAAGAGTGGCACTGTGAACTCAAGGTGACTCCAGTGGTTATTTCAGTCATTGACTGTGCTGACCACTACAGAATAAGTTGGAGAGTCTGCCAAAATTCTCGTGGGGGAAAATAATGGAACTCAGAGTGTCTTAGGTTTCAGCAATTACTTTTATGTGTTTGGCCAAATAATACATCATTGAGGGATGACTCACATCCCATTGACCATCCATCCCCAGGCTGAATGCCAAGAAAGCATCTATAATATATGAAAGCTGAGTTGTACAATAATAATTTTATATCCAACTTTTCATACATCTGAATTGCTT
>NW_011407851.1:0-838 GCF_000754665.1 Bison bison bison | reverse complement strand
TTATTCTTAAGTAGCTTATCTTTCCTCATGATTATTAGAAATTGAATATCTTACATGCTCTGTTTATTTTTATATATGAAACTGATTGTTTTTTGTTATTCTTAAGTAGCTTATCTTTCCTCATGATTATTAGAAATTGAATATCTTACATGCTCTGTTTATTTTTATATATGAAACTGATTGTTTTTTGTTATTCTTAAGTAGCTTATCTTTCCTCATGATTATTAGAAATTGAATATCTTACATGCTCTGTTTATTTTTATATATGAAACTGATTGTTTTTTGTTATTCTTAAGTAGCTTATCTTTCCTCATGATTATTAGAAATTGAATATCTTACATGCTCTGTTTATTTTTATATATGAAACTGATTGTTTTTTGTTATTCTTAAGTAGCTTATCTTTCCTCATGATTATTAGAAATTGAATATCTTACATGCTCTGTTTATTTTTATATATGAAACTGATTGTTTTTGCATAGTGATTTTATAAGCAACCTATTTATGAAGTTTTCAAAGTTTCAAATAGTTTTTAATTGATTCAGCTTTGTTGCATTTGCATTAATGATAATTTGCCTCCTTTTCAATATAAATATCATAAAAAACATAACTCTTAAAACATTGCTAGGCACACTGTAGTTTATCAGTAAATACTTGTGTGAATGAATATATTTTGCATATTTTTAAAGTTTATTCTTAAGTAGCTTATCTTTCCTCATGATTATTAGAAATTGAATATCTTACATGTTCTGTTTATTTTTATATATGAAACTGATTGTTTTTTGCATAGTGATTTTATAAGCAACCTCTTTATGAAGTTTTTAAAGTTTCAGATAGTTTT
>NW_011407850.1:0-730 GCF_000754665.1 Bison bison bison | reverse complement strand
TATATAGTCAGAATTAATGATGATTATTTGTTGGCAATTATGTCATTTTAATGCTGTAGCATGAATGCAGATAATAGAACCCTGGAACATCTGCTCAGCTTTTATATGGGTAGGTTCATTTCTAGAGAATTTTCTGTTATTTGTGTCATGTTTTCCCTTGCTCCGCTTCTTTGAATTTCTTAACCCTTGCATGAAAAGAAAATTTGACTATTAAGTTGCTGTCAGTTTGTTTTTTAATACAGACTATTTTGTGATTTTTCACTCCTTTTATAAATCAGTTCTACTGATGGCAGAAACCCTAGACTTCTTTTTTGTAATTTATTTATTTTAGTTGGAGGCTAATTACTTTACAATATTGCAGTGGTTTTTCCATATGTAGTCTTTTGCTTTTAAAAAGTAAGAATGAGCATTCCTATACATTAACAATGAAAGATCAGAAAGAGGAATTAAGAAAACAATCTCATTTACCATTGCAACAAAAAGAATAAAATACCTAGGAATAAACCTACCTAAGGAGACAAAAGACCTGTGCTCGTAAAACTACAAGATACTGACAAAAGAGATCAAAGATGACACAAAACAGATGGAGGGATATACCACGTTCTTGGATTGGAAGAAACAATATTGTGAAAATGACTATACACCCAAAGAAGCTACAGATTCAATACAATCCCTGTCAAACTACCAGTGGCATTTTTCATGGAATTAGAGCCAAAAATTTTACAGTTTT
>NW_011407849.1:0-552 GCF_000754665.1 Bison bison bison | reverse complement strand
CTGTGTTGGCTCTTCGCCCTGGTGCGTGGACTTTCTCGAGTTGCAGTGCCGGGGCTTCTCACTGTGTTGGCTCTTCGCCCTGGTGCGTGGACTTTCTCGAGTTGCAGTGCCGGGGCTTCTCACTGTGTTGGCTCTTCGCCCTGGTGCGTGGACTTTCTCGAGTTGCAGTGCCGGGGCTTCTCACTGTGTTGGCTCTTCGCCCTGGTGCGTGGACTTTCTCGAGTTGCAGTGCCGGGGCTTCTCACTGTGTTGGCTCTTCGCCCTGGTGCGTGGACTTTCTCGAGTTGCAGTGCCGGGGCTTCTCACTGTGTTGGCTCTTCGCCCTGGTGCGTGGACTTTCTCGAGTTGCAGTGCCGGGGCTTCTCACTGTGTTGGCTCTTCGCCCTGGTGCGTGGACTTTCTCGAGTTGCAGTGCCGGGGCTTCTCACTGTGTTGGCTCTTCGCCCTGGTGCGTGGACTTTCTCGAGTTGCAGTGCCGGGGCTTCTCACTGTGTCGGCTCTTCGCCCTGGGGCGTGGACTTTCTCGAGGTGCAGTGCCGGGGCTTCTCACTG
>NW_011407848.1:0-524 GCF_000754665.1 Bison bison bison | reverse complement strand
AATTGTTTTTATTAACAATAAGGATATTATTGATCTCCAAGCTAATCTTTTGTGTTTGTGACAGGCAGGTCTTTAAATAGTCTATTTACTCTTTACAATGAGAACATGCTTTCTGACAAAAAATTCAACTTTCAAGTATTCAACCAGATTTTTAAAAATTAAACCATAGTAATTTGTGCATTATAAAGTACAACTAAAATCTTAAAACCTTAAAATATAGAACACTAAATTTACAAATTGATGGGTTAAAAAAATCTAAACTTCAAAAAATATCAGAAAAAAGCATATGGATCAGGAGGAAGGCAAAAGCAGAGTCAAAAGCAGCAGGATACAGTTCAAATAGGTCACACTCAACTTTTGACTTTCCCAAAGAACAAAGAAACAAGCTTAGCAACAGTTTTCAGCCAATCAGAAAGCAGACAAAGAGGTAAGGCCTCAACCACTCCAGATACCAAAGAAGTCCAACCTTCAATGTGTGTTTTTTTTGTTTGTTTTTTTGTTTTTTTTTTTTTATTTGCATTTTA
>NW_011407847.1:0-717 GCF_000754665.1 Bison bison bison | reverse complement strand
AGCCTTTCCCTGTTTCAGGAGATCTTCCCAACCCAGGAATTGAACCAGGGTCTCCTGCATTGCAGGAAGATTCTTTACCAACTGAGCTCTCAGGGAAGCCCAACAAATAGGGTTTTATACAAGGTGCTGGCTGGGTGTGTAGCCAGACGTTAGTAGACGTCACATCCGAGTGGGAACTAGGCTGCTTTTATTTTCTTCCTTTTGCTCACCTGTATTTTCGGATTTTTCTCCCAAGACTATGTATTGGTTTTTTAACTGAAAAGAAGACATATAATATTAACGTTATAACACATTAATTAATATTATAACTTGTATTGCCATATGCTAGTTATTCCTTATAGTTGACCAAATATTCATTTGGGATTTTCCATAAGGTCTATGGAAAAACCTAAACAAACTTTGTGGCCAACCCAATACTAGCTATATCAACATTAATATATATTGTTTTATATATATATATATATACACATATATATATTACTAATGTTAACATATTATTTATATGCTATGCTATGCTAAGTCACTTCAGTCGTGTCCGACTCTGTGTGACCCCATAGACGGCAGCCCACCAGGCTCCCCTGTCCCTGGGATTCTCCAGGCAAGAACACTGGAGTGGGTTGCCATTTCCTTCTCCAATGCATGAAAGTGAAAAGTGAAAGTGAAGTCGCTCAGTCGTGTCCGACTCTTACAGTTAATTACTAATCTATAATAAATACA
>NW_011407846.1:0-558 GCF_000754665.1 Bison bison bison | reverse complement strand
TTTATATACAAGTTTTAGAATAATCTTGTCAGTTTTTGCGAAGAAATCAACTGGGATTTTGACAGATTGCGTTTAATCTGTAGATCAGATATAGGGAGTAATGTCACCTTAACAATATTAATTATCTCCATCAATGAACATGAAACGTCTTTCTATTATTTAGGTTATCTTTTATTTCTTTCCACAATGTTTGCAGATTGCAGAGTGTTTTATAATTTGTTAATGGAGTCCATCTTTTGATGCTATTGTAAGTGGACTTGTTTTCTTAATTTCATTTTCAGTTTGCTCATTGCTATGGTCTAGAAGTACAATTGATTTTTGACTGTTGATCCTGTGGCCTACAACATTGTTGAATTCAGTGATTCACTCTAATTCTTTTTAGTGGATTCTTCAGGATTTTCCATAGCACATCATGTTATCTGCAAATAGAAATGCCTTTACATATTTTCTAATCTGAATGCCTTTTATTTCTTTCTTGCCTAATTGCCCTGACCAGAACCTTCATTCAACACAGTGTTGAACAGAAGTGGTAAAAGCAGACCTACTTGCCTTATTCCT
>NW_011407845.1:0-528 GCF_000754665.1 Bison bison bison | reverse complement strand
TCTAAAATTAAGAAGATTGACAATACCAATCTCAATCAATGGTTTAGAGCAACTAGTACTCCTGCACATTACTAGGAGTATAAACTGATACAGCAATTTCAGAAGATCTTTTCATGATAAACATTAAAACTGAACAAATGCACAGCCAATGGTTCAGCAGTTCCACTTGTAGGTACATATGCAACAGGTATGTGAGTTACAAAAGTCAGGTACATGAATATGCATATGCTTAAGCATTCATCATAGCCACAACTGGGAACAATTCAAATATCTATAAACACAGAATGGACAAGTAAACTTCATTTCATTCATTTAATGACATGCTAGATAGCAATGAACATGAACTGCTACATGTAACAAGAAGGGTGAAATCTCCTAAGATCCAACAAAAGAAGTCAAATACACATTGTATGATTCTGTCTATGTGATGGTCAAAAACAGGCAAAACTGATCTATAGTGTTAGAAGACAGGAGAGGTACTTTTGCATTGGAGGCACCTGGCAGGGGCTCGAGGAGGACTTCCAGAAC
>NW_011407844.1:0-679 GCF_000754665.1 Bison bison bison | reverse complement strand
TGTCGTGGCATGTATTAGTACCCAGTTTCTTTTTAATTGCTGAATAATATTCCATTGTCTGGATATGCCACATTTTGTTTATTTGATGAGTATTTGACTTGTTTTTATTTCTGGCTGTTATGAATAATGCCACTATAAACATCTGTTTACAAGTTGTGTGGATGCATTTTCACTTTTTCCTATAGCTAAGAGTGGAATTACTGGATAATATAGTGAAAGTGAAGTCACTCAGATGTGTCCAACTTTTTGCAACCCCACTGTGGCATACCAGGCTCCTCCGTCCATGGGATTTTCCAGGCAAAGGTACTGGAGTGGGTTGCCATTTCCTTCTCCATGAGCTGCTATTTCTGAGTTGCAACTCCCATTTCCTGAGACAGAGAAGTGGAGTGGGCAAGCCTGGATCAGGTCATCCAGGACAGGGGAAGCTTGGATCAGGTCACCTGGGAAGGGGAATTATTTGGTCTTTTTGCTTGGAGCATAAGTATAGGAGCAAGTTTTCTCATAGGAATGCAAGAGCAGGAAGGACTGAGAGTGAGGAAGAAAATTCTGGAGTCTCCAGTCACTGGCATTCCTGAGGGGACCTCTGTGTATCGCCCAGAGCATGCAGTCCCCCGAGCCCAAGTACCAATGACACAGCCTCAGCTCTGAGCTCAGCCACATCTCACGAGACCTCAGAAGC
>NW_011407843.1:0-671 GCF_000754665.1 Bison bison bison | reverse complement strand
GGAACAACATTGCAGCTCAAGTCTGATGGCAGTCTGCTTGCAAAATACCTTCTTACTCCAGGATAGTTTCTCTTTTCTTCTATTCAGACCTTCAACTGATTGGATGAGGCCCACCTACATTATGGAAGGCAATCTCCTTTCCTCAAACTCCATTGATTTAAACATTAATCTCAACAAAACACCTTCATAGAAACATCCAGAATAATGTTTAAACACTGTCACTTTAGGCAAGTTGACCTGTGTTAACTAAAAAAAGGTAGTCACAGCCTAAAAGTGGTGACTCAGATGGTAAAGAATCCACTTGCAATACAGAAAACCTGGGTTTGATCCCAGGATTGGGAAGATCCCCTGGAGGAGGGCATGGCAACTCACTTCAGTATTCTTGCTTGGAGAATCCTCACGGACAGAGGAGCCTGGTGAGCTACAGCCCATGGGGTTGCAAAGATTCAGACATGACTGAGTGACTAAGTGCACACACACACACACACACACACACACACACACATGTTTTATTTAGTGGGAATTGTTAGGACTTCAAGTCCAGGAGACAGATTCTGAAATTGCTCCCAGGAGGTGGGTTGAGGAGTTTGGTTAGATACGAGTTTGCAACAAGGGGTGTGTAGTCTGAACATCAAAAGATTATTCTTAATTAAGGAAAACCAGATTTCTCA
>NW_011407842.1:0-528 GCF_000754665.1 Bison bison bison | reverse complement strand
GAGCTACTGCTTATAGAGCCCCTCAACACGCATGCATGATCTCCACACCTTACAAGCCCCATCTTGCAGGTGACAAGACAGAGATGCTGAAAGGCCAAATGACCAGGCCAAAGCTAAGAGGCTGGGAGAAGGGGGATGCTTGACTCCAAGCCCAGGTGGTCCTCCTTTTGGGGCCTTTCTCTCAGTCCAGTCATAGGGAATTGGTGATCAGCAACTATTTTTTAATTATGGCCTGGCACTCCATAACAGAAATGCTGAAGGCTCTTGAAGGAGACAACACTTCTCATTCAAGTCTACTGTCAGGCTCTGTGAGTTGGAAGCACGCACCACAAGGTTTCAGGAGGAAGGACTCACGCTGAGGCTGAGCCTCCAATATTCTGGCCCCCTGATGTGAAGCAAAGAGTCCACTTATTGGAAAAGACCCTGATGCTGGGCAAGATTCACAGCAGGAGGAGAAGAGGGTAACAGAGGATGAGATGGTTGGATGGCATCACCAACTCAATGGACATGAGTTTGAGCAAACTCCAG
>NW_011407841.1:0-612 GCF_000754665.1 Bison bison bison | reverse complement strand
CAGGGAGGCCCCTGCAGGGACGCTGCTCCATCTGCCTGGCACCATTTATAATAGAAGCTTCCAGGGCGCGATCTGCATAGGCTGTGATTTATAAAAACACCAGCAGACTGAGAAGCTTCCAGAAGGAAGGAAGGGAAGATAATTTGAGGGGGTGGCAGGCAGTGGGGGTGAAGAAAGACAGAAGCCATGGGCGGGAGGCACTTTCATTTTAAAACAGAAGGAAACACCCATCTTACCTTAATAAGCAAAATTAATAGAAGTTTGGATGGGGAGAGCAAAGTGCAGAGGCCTGGGTGGGAGGGCAAAGGAAGGAAATGGACGGGAGACGCATCTCAGCCGCTTCTCCTCCCCTCTCCGCCGACCTCTTCCCTTGCGCTGCTCTGATGCAGGAGCCCCAGTGTGGCCCCGTGCAGACCCTGAGGGGCTTCCGGGGCAGCTCATGGTTGCCTTCTGAAGGTGGAGGTGGCCCTCAGCTGCCGGCCACATCTGGCTGCTGGCCCCGGGGTGTGAGTTAGTCCTGTGACTGCCTTGGGTGCTGGGTCCCTTTCTTGGGTCAAAAAAAGGAAAGATGCCATTCCAGGGTGGATGAGAAAAGAGAGCCCTGTGTGGACC
>NW_011407840.1:0-564 GCF_000754665.1 Bison bison bison | reverse complement strand
GAGTGGAATTATAAATATATGTGTGGCCTTAGGGGTCTGGCTTCTCTTATTTAGCATAATGTTTTCAAGGTTCATCTAGGTTGTAGGGCGTATCCGTACACTTTTCCTTTTTATTGTGGAAAAGTATTTCATTGTATTGATTACATACTTTTATTTTGCTTTGTTTTACAATTGGAATCTATTTTTGTATATGATGTGAGATAGGCATCTAAGTCTATAAAACCATAGACATTCAAGGGTTATTTTATTGTATTGTAGAGACCAATACTGGGATGCGGTAGGGGGAATGAAAAAGAATTCTGCAAATATATGTGTATTTCATCACCCACTTCAGCCAGAGATGTAAGTACTTTCAACACATTTTATGGTGACACGTGCCAAGGATGAGGTGAGACCAACAGATGACCAACCTTTACGTTAGCAGTCCAAGCAGTCACACTGAATCACGGGCCTGCTCGCGGTTACTCTCTGCCTTGGGCATTAGCAGGTTTGGAGTGACATTTATTCAAACAGTGTATGAATATTATATAGCTCCTCTTTAAAGACACTTAAAAGATACAGCAT
>NW_011407839.1:0-695 GCF_000754665.1 Bison bison bison | reverse complement strand
ACAGTGTAAGAGGGTTCTCTTTTCTCCACCCCCTCTTCAGCATTTATTATTTGTAGATTTTTTGATGATGGCCTTTCTGACCTATGTGGGATAGACCTCATTATAGTTGTCATTTTCATTTCTCTAATAATTAAAGACATTGAGCATCTTTTTATGTGCCTATTGGCCATCCATATTTCTTCTTGAGAGAAATGTCTATTTCGGTCTTCTGCCCATTTTTGGATTGGGTTGTTTGATTTTTTGTTGTTGAGCTGTATGAGCTGTTTGTATATTTTGGAAATTAAGCCCTGGTCAGTTCCATCATTTGCAAATATTTTGTCCCTTTCTGTAAGTTTGTCTTTTTGTTTTGTTTATGGTTTCCTTTGCTATGTAAAAGCTTGTATATATGTGCTTAATTTGGTCCCATTTATTTTTGTTTTTGTTGCCTTGAGAGACTGACCTCAGAAAACATTGGTATGATTTATGCCAAAGATGCCAAAGAATGTTTTGCCTGTGATCTCTTCTAGGAGTTTTATGGTGTCATGTCTTTAAGCCATTTTGAGTTTTATTTTGTGTATGGCAAGAGGGTGTATTCTAACTTTATTGATTTACATGCAGCTGTCCAGCTCTTGCCTGGAAAACTCCCATGGACAGAGGAGCCTGGTGGGCTGCAGTCCAGTGGGGTCGCTAAGGTCGAAGACTGAGCGACTTCACTT
>NW_011407838.1:0-662 GCF_000754665.1 Bison bison bison | reverse complement strand
GGGATTTTAAAATTATCATTTGAAATGACTATACATGTGTTGAAGACTAGTGAAGAAACTTCAAAAGGTAAATTATATTTTTGAAATATTTTAATAGCTTGGTTTACAGTGAGAGGTAGTGGGGAGAATTTTATCACAAAATGTTTGCATTCAGAAAAGGCTACTTGTCATATGTTTGCAGTTTGCTGGAGTTGTAATCACAAAAGCAACTTAACAATATCATTATTTATCATTCATGACATATTTTGGAGCTAATTTTCCTTAGTAAAGATCTCCTAGAATTTACATCACTTTGGAGATGAAATAATCATTTGTTCAGCTTTTATTTAGCCATGGCTAGAAACAGAATTTCAAGCTAAAACTTCATGGTTGAAACACTCATCTTTCTGGTTCCATCCTGAGGTGAGAAGGGCTAAATAAAATATCCTTATGACAATTAAGTGCTAGGTCAATGGAGGTAAATTACTGCTTTCATGTTCACAGTTGACAGGCCAAAGAACAAGCTTCTGAAGCACCTATTTCAGAATGAAACTACATCATTAGGCTACTAACAAACATATAAAATATAGTTTTATAACCTATAGTCATTTTTAAAATATTATCTTTTCTGTGAAGATGTTTAATAGAAAGGATAAAAATTTTACATATATATATATATATAT
>NW_011407837.1:0-544 GCF_000754665.1 Bison bison bison | reverse complement strand
TCTCAAAGAGTTGGACACGACTGAGCGACTTCACTGACTTCACTTCACCTTATAAAAGTTAAAATTTTATTTAGGCATGTCGTGGTCCATTCAGACTGCTGTAACAACCTGTGTAGTTTATAAAAAACAAATTAATTTTTCACAGTTCTGGAGGCTGGAAGTCCAAGGCCAGGTTGAGATTATGGTCTGGTGAGGGCCCTTTTTGGGTTGCAGGCTTCTCACTGTGTCCTCATGTGGCTGAAGGGCTAGGGAGCTCTGTGGGATCTCTTTTGTAAGAGCACTAATCCCATTCGTGAGGGCTCCACCCTCATGACATATTCACCTTCTGAAGATCTCACTTCCCAATAATAATAAATAAACCCCTACCTTTGAGAGTTAGGATTTCAACACATGAATTTTGGAGGGGATACAAACATTCAGACCATAGCAACATAGTAAAAACTTATTTAATTCTCTTTCTCAAAGAGAATACTAGTGCTACTTTTGACTACTTTTGTTTTATATTTATTGTTTTATATATTTATTTTATATTTATTATTTTTAT
>NW_011407836.1:0-512 GCF_000754665.1 Bison bison bison | reverse complement strand
AGTACACAAGGAGGTCTCACAATTCAGGACTTCTTTTGAGCAGTAGCCCACTTGGGTCAGTGCTGAGCCTTTGTCCAGGCTGTTCCATCTACCTGGTCATTATTCCTTCTCTCCCTCCAGCTTCTCAAGCCTCCTCAGCCCTAACATTCTGCTCAGGACCTGTCTCCTGGTAAGTGGGGGCCACTCCTCAATGTTGACCCAACAATGAGACCATGTTTTCCAACTGGTAGCTCTACCCAAGCTATCTTGTCATCATTGTCCCATACAGACAGAGGGTTTAGGAAGCTTCAGCTCTCATAAGAACAGTTTACATTTTTTTTAGTAATCTTTTCCCCATTTTTTGGTCAGAAAAATTTGACACTTCATCACTATATAAGTTGAAGACAGCAGTTTGATTCTGTGCAATAGGTTAAGTTAACATTCAAGTTCTCATATAGAAACAATAAAAAAAAAAAAAAAACAGTTTTTCCTTGTGATCAGAACTCTTAGAATTCTCTCTCTTAACAAAGTTT
>NW_011407835.1:0-770 GCF_000754665.1 Bison bison bison | reverse complement strand
TTCTACTAGGTTTAACCAATGGAATTGCTCTTTTTATGGGCAGTTTTATAAGGTTCATTAATATAATCACAGATTTAGACGTACAAACTGAAATTCCTTAGATTACAATGGAAAATGTTAATGAAATTAACCACTAATGTTCAGACACTAGATATTTAAAATATTAATTCACCAAATTTACATAATTTTCTATCCATTGTAGTCATTAGTGGCAGAGTACTTTTCAGAGAGGGTCTGTCTTAGCACATCTTTAACTATATTCAGCAAATAAATACTTTTATCTGAAATCTTGAGGATTTCTTAAGGAACTAACTTCTAGTATTATTGTCTAAAAGGAGGGATTAGTAAAACTATCAAGATGATTGAGTGAACTGTCTTCTCTCCTATCAAATTAAAAAAATAGAACAAATTAAAAGAAAATAATAGATAACTATGTAGGGAATCTATAGTTTTAAAAAAATACTTGATTAGACATATTAACACAATCATAATGTTTATATAATTTATTTGGATCTGGATTAAAACAAACAAACTATTAATAGCTATCATAAAAGCAAAAAAAGAATCAGGCCAATTTCAGTACTAACAGGTTATTTGTTATTAAGATTTTTTTTTTTCGTAAATCTCAACAGCTTTGTTTATTCTGTTACTTCTTTTTGGCCTTTCTCTACCAAATCACTTTGTGCTCAAATCCTATTTGTCAAGGCCTATTTCAAATGACAGCTTCTTTATAGATTGTTCTTTCATTTTCCACACTGTGGAAGTATATA
>NW_011407834.1:0-545 GCF_000754665.1 Bison bison bison | reverse complement strand
GATCTTCCTGCAGTTCGGGAGACTCTAAAAAGTCTTCTCCAGCACCACAATTCAAAAACATCAATTCTTTAGAGCTCAACCTTTTTTACGGTCCAACTCTCGCATCTGTACACGACTACTGGAAAAACCATAGCTTTGACTACATGGACTTTTGTCTCTGCTTTTTAATATGCCATCTAGGTTCAAAGGAGCAAGTGTCTTTTAATTTCATGGCTGCAGTCACTGTCCACTGTGATTTTGCTAGACTTTGCAAATAAAAATACTGGATACCAATTAAAGCTGAGTTTCAGATAAATAATGAATACAGTTTTAATGTAAACAGTATCTAAAATTCAAATTATACTTAATTTATTTCAAATGACCATACTAGTCATTTGATATTCTGTTTTTCCCAACTGAAATTGTTGGCAGATAGACATCAAAGAAAAGGTAGGTCTGTGTAGCACATCAATGAGCTCTGTGCTATCAAATAACTAACTGTATCATTGAAAGAGCACAAAGGAGCCTGTGTATTATGGTAACTGAACTTTCAAAAGCTCTTAGAT
>NW_011407833.1:0-650 GCF_000754665.1 Bison bison bison | reverse complement strand
TCCACAAAACAACTTCTGAACATTGATGGAGGACACTGCGTACCCAGAAAGGCAACCCATTCTCTTTGAAAGTAGGTAGGACAAAGTATAAATGTTATACATTGCCTTATTAAGTAGTTAATCACTTGAATTCATTTGAAGAGGAAGTATAGGCAATTAGTTTTGTGGTATAATTTGAGGGACACAAGAAAACCCCCAAATCCAAACCCAAATCATCTCAATGTTAAGCTTCCACCATGGAGTAATAGAATCTCAGGGTTGGAAAAGATACAGGAAATCATGGGGTATATTCACAAAGCCCTTTCCACCAAATGGGTAGAGTCTCCTTTGCAATGCCCAGCCTCTGTCTGGTTGTCTCCAATTAGAGGGAAATTCTGACTTTGCAGGCAGCCTGTTCCACATTTGGCTGCTGTTATGGTGAAAAGGTACTTCCCAGTACTGACTTGGAATCAGTCTCCCTCCATCTCAGATATACAGCAAACTTTGGGAAAAAGGAGAGAATCATGAAAGTGCTTGGATGACAAATGGAAACAAACAAGAACTCCTGGAGATCCTGTTTCATTGCCCAGCTCTTATTAGAGTTCCCAAAGTTTGCTGTATATCTGAGATGGAGGGAGACTGATTCCAAGTCAGTACTGGGAAGTACCTTT
>NW_011407832.1:0-521 GCF_000754665.1 Bison bison bison | reverse complement strand
TGTTGATGTTCACTCTTGCCATCTCCTGTTTGACCACTTCCAATTTGCCTTGCTTCATGGACCTAACATCCAGGTTCTTATGCAATATTGCTCTTTACAGGATCAGACTTTACTACTATCACCAGTCACATTCACAACTGGGTGGTTTTGCTTTGATTCCATCTCTTCATTCTTTCTGCGGTTATTTCTCCACTGATCTCCAGGTAGCATATTGGGCACCTACTGACCTGGGGAGTTCATCTTTCCATATTCTATCTTTTTGCCTTTTCATACTGTTCATGGGGTTCTCAAGGCAAGAATACTGAAGTGGTTTGCCATTTCCTTCTCCAGTGGACATTTTGTCAGAGCTCTTCACCATGATCCATCCATCTTGGGTGGCCCTACATGTCATGGCTCATAGTTTCATTGAGTTAAACAAGGCTGTGGTTCATGCAATCAGATTGGTTAGTTTTCTGTGATTTTGGTTTCATCCTGCCCTCTGATGGAGAAGGATAAGAGGCTTATGAAGCTTCCTGATCAGA
>NW_011407831.1:0-557 GCF_000754665.1 Bison bison bison | reverse complement strand
TTCATGTGTTTTTTGGGCAAATGCATTCATTTCTCTAATGCAAAGGAGTGGAATAGCGGGGGCATATCTATGTGCTCACTCTTTCCAAATCCAGGTGGAACAGACGTGCACAGCTTGTACTGTAAAGTTTCAAATGTCTTTTTAAAAAGAGATGGAGGTAGGGAAGAATTAAATAAGGAAAATCGGAAGGAAATGTTAACTTAGCTCCTTCATCAGACCTCTCCATATGAAGGTGCATGCTTTAAACTCACATTTCACTGTAGGAGAAGTCCCTGGATTTACAGGGAGAATTTCTTGACACAGTTCAGAAAATAGAATCCACAGAGAGTCTTTGGCCTTATACACTTAGTCATTTTACAGACAAGGTTTTAAAGGTCAAAGATATACTAAATATCTTTGTTTCCACTTTGGAAAGAAAGAAAATATATTGAATTTCATGCAAAACAAAGTTTTCATAAACAGAGACAGTAGAATGAGTTCACTTTGAATTTCCTCGGGCAGTTTGTGCCTCTTAATATAATTTCTCGGTTTAAGGGTAAAATTCTCCCTCCTGTAGG
>NW_011407830.1:0-528 GCF_000754665.1 Bison bison bison | reverse complement strand
GTTGCCAGCACACGTGGTGTTGAAGAGTGGCTGTGAAACAGTGGATGACACACAGCTGACCCCCTTCTGCAGAGCCACCGGTGAACCAGGAGACTGGAGACTGGAGGAGACCGGAGACCGGAGACCGGAGGGGGCAACGCCTTTACTTTAAACCCTAAATCAAGAGTTTCAACAGATGCAGATTCCATGAGACTGGAGAGGGAGTCGGGAAGACTTGAGGTTTTATACTCTTTAGATGTCGACTTTGGCCATCCCGGCTATTAAAAAGTTATGTGTAACTTCAAGATGAGACACATTAGCAGCTTCTTAGAAGAGGATAATCCCAGTCTTCGGGAGATTTAATGAGATGGCGCTCACTGCAGCTTCTGACTTGGTCTGCTGTTAATTGAATCAAAGTCAATGACAATCTGGCTGCACTTTGGTGTGAATTTCCTAAAGTTAAGAAACAAAACATAGAAAGACATTATCCAGTGAGGAGTTAGAGCCATTTGTTTACTTTGGCTTAACCTACATTTTCTGCAGGGAGGG
>NW_011407829.1:0-612 GCF_000754665.1 Bison bison bison | reverse complement strand
TGAGTTGAGAAACTTCAAAGCCCCTGTATGACACTCTTCCTGTTTGTAATCTCCTTTACCCCAAGCAATAAATTGAGTCAACAGGGCAATTCTATCACAGACCTTAGGAAACTAAGTCTAAACATCAAGTTGATGTACCAGAATCACCCTGTGAGTCACTGTCACAGTGGGAATTAGGTGCTTGAACATCTAAATTCCAGAGCTTTCTTCAGCTCCCTGGGCCTCACCAGCTGCTCCTGAAAATGGGTGTTAATAATAGGCCTGGTCCTCTCATGAGCCAGAATGACTTATTCACATCCTGGGGACGGAGTAATCCAGGGAGGTGTGTTAACTCTTTGAGGCTACATTCTATGACAAAGGCCAACCCAACAGCTCTGAAAAGTGGTAACCATGCTTGCATGTTCCTGTGTTCCCTGTACTGCGATCCTGAGTAGTCTGATTCATTTTCTACTCATGTTTGAGTAGAAACATGAGTTTATTATGTTTCTTATTGGCATGTTTCTTCCAATAATGTTTTGGCATTAACGGACAAAGTCAGGAGCCCAGCTGAGCTCTGAAATATTTCAATGAGTGAAGAAATGGCAGATTTCAGTGTCTTATAACTTTTTATAC
>NW_011407828.1:0-840 GCF_000754665.1 Bison bison bison | reverse complement strand
TATCTCAAGTCTGTCCTTTCTCCTCATTCTCAGGAGTATTCACTTAAGCTCAAGTTCTAATGTGAAAAGAAAACTGCATTCAGAATTGGCAAGGTTGGGTTTCTTCTAAACTCTCTACTCATTGTCTTTGGATCCTGTATTTTTAAAAATCAAAATACAAGCCAGAGAATTTGAATGGATAAACCCAAGGCCCCAGCCTAACTAAAACAATTGGGTGGATGAATGATTATTTCTTATCCAATAAATTCACTCTTTAATAAAATTCTATGTGCACTTTACTCCATCAAAGTGTTTCCACACACTATTTTTTCTTTCCTTTCTTCTTTTTCATTTACTTTCTTTTCAGTTACCTCTTTCCCTAGTCTCATTTCCTATTTCTATTCTGAAATATCTTGTTTCAGCTTTCTCCGCTCTTGATTTTTATGCCCTGGCACCTGAGCACATGAATCAGTTCCAATTTTAGAAGGCACAGCTGTACTTTTATGGGAAATGGAAAAGGACAAAATTTCTTTTTAGCAATCTGGAGAGAGCATCTGGCTTTTTTGATTGCTTCTTTACATTTCACTTTTCAAAGGAGTAAATAATATTCTGGTATCGACAAAGCACCAGTGGCCCTGAGTGCAACCCCTTGCTGTGAAAGAAGATAAAGATAAATAACCTGGCTTGTACATTTCAATATTTTATGAATCAGCTCCAGCCTCTGGGAACTACTTCAAAATCAAGTCTAGGCTATAACTCAGTCAATGATTCACTGAATATCATTATTCAGAAGTCTGAGTTTCTTCAGCTCCATCAGTGATCCTTAACTGCATCATACCCCATATCTCTTTTTGTACCAAG
>NW_011407827.1:0-727 GCF_000754665.1 Bison bison bison | reverse complement strand
CAGCTGGGAAGCCCTCCAGCTGACTGTCTGTTATGATTATTAATCACAGCGGCAACAGGGTTCATCTGCACAGAGCTTCTTAATGAACTTGGACTCATGTCCTTACAAGGTTGTAGCCATTATAGCAGCCAGGGCCCTTTGGTTTCAAATCCCTGAAGGCTTAGTTGGCTGGGATGGATGTCCGAGTGGGCTCGTTTTTCCTGGTGCTCCCCCCCGTTATGAGATATGTGTGTGTGTGTGTGTGTAAGTGCTTCCCTATTGGAGTCTTGGCTTAGAAGTGTTTGGGGCGCTGCAAGACTTCTCTGGGCCACGTGGCTTGCCCTGGTCTCCCCAGCCCCCTACCTCCCAACACATAATCATTTTACTTATCGGCAGGTCAACTGCTGCAACCTACCCAGATGTGCTCTGTGCCTCAGAACCCCGCAATGGTGATTCCCTCGGCCTGGCCTGCCCTTTCCTCCCCTTTATTAGCCCTTCAAAAGGTACTCAGACCAAAACTTAGGGGAAGCCTTCCTTCTAGACTGCCCATTAGCGGTCTGCTGTCCCGTTTACACCCACTGTGAGGGTCTGCCTAAGGTGCTGATGTCTCCTTTGGGATACACCCTGGCTGTGATGCCCAGTTTCAGTCACCAGGGCCAAACACAAGGTCGACCTGCAGGCAACCCAAACACACTCCTTGGTGACTGAGGAAAGAAGGGCAGTGCAGCTCAGGCAGAGAAACTGGTGT
>NW_011407826.1:0-538 GCF_000754665.1 Bison bison bison | reverse complement strand
AGCCGCACATCAGGAGGAATTTCCCCCTCAAAATGTCAACGGCACCCTCACTGACACACAAAGGTCCCAGTCCCTTACTAGTAGGTGATGCAGAGTGAAATGCCTTGTCTCAAGTCTAGCAAAGGGCAAGTAGTAAACTTCAGAATAAAAGCTTGGTTTATTGAATTGCAGCCCAGGACATTTGCTGTGTAACAGTAACTGTCACCATTGAAAATGTTGGCTTTAACAAGTGTAGGAACAATGTTAATGAGTCAGAAATCTTTATTTCTAAGTAGATAACAGCTTTTCCTTTTGTTTGCTGAGGTGCTGTGTAACAGCCTGAGTTGCGTCTGGTGAGAACTCTGAATGAAGAATTGGAATTCATGGGAAGGGACAGTGGAGTTTCCTGGTGATGGGGACAGAGGAAGCGTTTGTGGCCCCAGTGTGTGGATGGAGTTGTGTGCATCCCTTCTCCTGCCTTGTTTCTCTTCATAGCATGCCTCCTCACCTGCCAGTGTGCACATTTATTTATGTGTTTACCTTCTGTCTCTGCCCTCTT
>NW_011407825.1:0-772 GCF_000754665.1 Bison bison bison | reverse complement strand
AATTGATGGGTTAGAAATTGGTTTAAAATGTTTGTGACAATCCCTTCCAGCTCTAAACTTTTATTTGTTTCCTATAATTCTATGAGCAGTCATGAAACTTAAAGGTTAATTCTAGTTTTTTAAGTTTTGACATTCTTGTTACTACCTTCCAGGTTTATTGAAGCCCTTATCTTAAGAGTTCCTGGTGCTCAGACTCTTCCAGAAGGTTCTGTCCCACATTAAAATCTAAGTGAAGATCCCCTGTTCCTGCTCCCACCTTTCCACAATAAAAACGAGGTTAGCAGCACACTTGTGTCACACTTGTACGTTCCCGGCCCCCTAGAAGTGGACATTAGAAGTAGGAGCTGGACATTAAATGTATCTGCCCCTTTGAGAATCCTAAAGAATTAGGATTATATCAAAAAGATGTAATCAACTTTAGAATCCTTTGCTTCCTCTAAAAGTTTTCTGTGAATGTTTACTTGAGGCAAGGTAGGAATGAGTGAAAATACTGTCCTCTTTCACCAAACACATCTCACACTTCATACGATAAACCGTATGTGGAGGTTGGTATGAGAACATACTGGCTGTACCACAGACCAGTCACAGTGCTAAACTCCTGATGATAACTCCTGAAAGGAGCTGAGGGTCTGGGAGAAGGAGAAAGAGAGAAAACTAATGTCACTAATGATGCTGTAGTTAAAGGTCAGAGAAGACACAGTAATGCCTCAGAGGATGAACTTGGAGAGCATTATGCTAAGTGAAATAAGTCAGACAGAGAAAGCTAAATACT
>NW_011407824.1:0-517 GCF_000754665.1 Bison bison bison | reverse complement strand
CAGAGGATGAGATGGTTGGATGGCATCACTGACTCAATGGACATGGGTTTGGGTGGACTCCAGGAGCTGGTGTTGGACAGGGAGGCCTGGCATGCTGTAGTTCAAGGGGTTACAAAGAGTTGGACTGAGTGACTGAAGTGAACTGATGCGAAGAACTGAATCATTGGAAAAACCCTGGTGCTGGGAAAGGTTGAAGGCAGAAGAAGTGGGCAACAGAAGATGAGATGGCTGGATGGCATATCAATACAATGGACACGAACTTGGGCAAACTCTGTGAGATGGTGAGAGACAGGGAAGCCTGGTGTTTTGCAGTCCTGTGGGGTCTGGAAGAGTGGAACATGACTTGGCGACTGAGCAACAACAGCAAAGTAGACTGGTATGGTAGAGGTATATTTGACTTAATATTTTAATTTTTCCAAATAAATAATAGTGTTGTGCTATACATACAAAACTTCTGAAAATTGTAGTTCTTTTTTTTAGTCTAAGAAAATTTATTTTAATTCCTCAAATATGGCTT
>NW_011407822.1:0-536 GCF_000754665.1 Bison bison bison | reverse complement strand
CCCCAACCCCCCCCAGTTTTTTTTTTTTTTTTTTTTTTTTTTTCTTATAAAAGTATTTTTTTAATAAATTGATGTATTTCAATGTTGTTAACACGATAGCCCAATGCTATATCAAGGTAGCAAAAGTGAAGATTCCTGGTATTTTTTCATATAAACACTATGAATGACAGTACATTTGCATTCAAATTCACAAGAAATAATCTTCAGGTTCATGAAGATTCTCCAACTGCTGTAACACCTTTCAAACAGTGAAGATGTGTATTGACTGGGTAGACAAGGAAAGTCTAATGACTGAGCTGCACGCTAAACCATACTGAAGGGAAGGGCTACAATGGCAGTATGGCCAATTTGCTGAACAGAACCCAAGCCTTTTAAACTTAGTCATTGAAAGAAAATACAGCATGTATCAAAATTACAGAGTATCTTATAGAAATGGAGCCATAAGACGACACACAGATGAGAGCCCTGAAGCAGTGAAAATGTTTCTACCCGTTTTGTGATGGAAAGAAGCCATGTATACAGAGGCCCGCAGCTGT
>NW_011407821.1:0-648 GCF_000754665.1 Bison bison bison | reverse complement strand
ATTCCATCTAGAAAACTAGTTTGGGGGCGTTTTATGATCCAAAATGAAGATTTGGGCAAAACAAGATTGCCCATGATAATATATTGTAGACATCAAAGCTTAAATTGCTGAAATATACTTCAAGGTTCTTGTATAATAAAAACAACACTTGTTGAAGGTTTCCAATTTTAAATATTAGATTAAACATGCATTTGCCGCCTCCCCCTTCCTTTTGAGACTTCATTTGGGGAAAATCCTTAACAGTGAAGAGAGAGGAGTGGGGATGGCCAAGAGTAGACTAGAGATTTCATCCCATTCCTTGGATGTGGATCATCAGTGGAAAGGTACCGTAGGCAAAGTAGGGAGGGGATGCTCAGAATTTGAACGTGGTGGAGCTCTGGGGATGTGTTGGCTGACCATCCTGCCAGATCCAGAGCCCTGGGTGTGGGGTTCCCAGCTTTGGATAGTGAGGCCTGGCGCACACCAGAGGTATCATTAAAATTTTGTCTGCCAGGTAGCTGCTTCAGTGCTCCCTTCCAACCTTTCCCCACCACTGCACACAGAACCATTGGCAGCCCTCATACTGACAATTCTTTTCTAGACAAATTGAATACATTTCTCAGAACCTGAGCTTGTAGTGCTGGTGTTGGCACATAAATTAAATCCCTT
>NW_011407820.1:0-526 GCF_000754665.1 Bison bison bison | reverse complement strand
ACTAAGACACCATCTTCAAAAAAAGAAGAAACAATGCATAAAAGTCTCCAAGCTGCTGAAAAGATTACCCAATAGCACACAACTATTCATTAGTCCCCATACTGTTTAATAGGCTTGCAAATATGAATATCAAGATGTAATGTAATATAATATAGAATAATTTGGGTTATTACAACACTGGTTCAGTAGTGTATATCACACTTTTATTATTATAATATCAAAACTGCTTATTTAATTTTGCTCTCAAATGTGATTTTTAAATTTCTTGAAGGGACAGAACTTTTTTCATTTATCATTTATAATCCCAAAATTAACACTATAATTAAGACATAGAAACTACTCAATAATTACTGACTGGACGAATTTAATAAATGATATGTAAAATTCAAGTAGGGATTTCAGTAAAACTCCAGGCGTATTCTTTGACTTTCCATATACAGTCAGTTTCAGAGTGTGATATTTCAAATATCATCTGCTTATTAATATCATTGCTAGAGAAGCAGTGGTATAAAGGGTAGTAATAATT
>NW_011407819.1:0-514 GCF_000754665.1 Bison bison bison | reverse complement strand
CCCATGGGATTTTCCAGGCAAGAGTACTGGAGTAGGGTGCTGTTGCCTTCTGAGTACACCCCAAATCTGGTTCACCAGGTCTTAGCCAAGAATAGTTTTTCCAGAAGAGCATTTGCAATCATTTCCATGATAGGGAACACTAATTTTGATGTTATCCCCCTAAAGAATTCCATTCTTCTTAGTAGACCTGTATTACCCCAACCAAAACCAAAAGAAAAAAAAAACCCCAAACAAACCCAGTACTCAGTTCTTCTGGTTGTGTATTAAATTTCATCAATATACATTTTGTGGAAATTCATTTTCTTTCTTGTTATCTAAGTACCTGCATACACTAGATTTTTGTCTCTCAACCCACAAAGCCTAAGATATTTACTATCTGGCCTTTTACAGGAAAAATTTACTGATCCTGGTATAGATCCAGGAGGTGAGGAAATAAGCTGTGTGGTTATCTGGGGGCAAAGGGACCAGCCAGTGCAGAGGCTAGGAGGCAGGTGTCAGGGAAGAAAAGTTCCTT
>NW_011407818.1:0-539 GCF_000754665.1 Bison bison bison | reverse complement strand
ACTTGAGGCCTAGGCTCTAGATTTCATGTGATGGCAGTTCTGTTGCATGCTGTTGGCCAAAGCACAGGCTCAAGGGGTGAGGAAATAGACTCTGCCTCTGGGTGGGGAGGTGCAAAGTCCCATTGCCAGAGGACATAACAACAGACAAGGGAGGAATGTTGGCAGCCATCTGTATTTATCTGCTTGGGCTATCATAATGGAATACCATGGACTAGTTGGCTTAAACAGCAGAAATGTATTTTCTCAGTTTTGGAGGTTTGAAGTCCAAGATTAAGATGTTGGCAGGTTTGGTTCCTGAGGCCTCTCTCCTTGAAAGGCTGCCTCCTTTAACGATGGCTGCCTCTTTACCGTTCCCTCACGTGGCCTATTCTCTGTGTACATGCATCTCTAGTGTCTCTCCCTCTTCTTATAAAAACACCAGTTCTATTGGATTAGGGTTCCATTCCCGGAGAATGCAATGGCACCCCACTCCAGTACTCTTGCCTGGAAAATCCCATGGATGGAGGAGCCTGGTAGGAGGCAGTCCATGGGGTCACTGA
>NW_011407817.1:0-610 GCF_000754665.1 Bison bison bison | reverse complement strand
ATAAGAACTCATGGGAGTTTTGTAAGAGTTACATGAAAAGCTATTTGTATAGGGCTGAATAGGTAATATTGTGGGTAGGGGTCTACAAAATTTTTCATCCCTTCATGAGGTTACCGCCTATGTGACCACAGGCAGGGAAAACATGTCACTTTGAGAGGCAAATGCTGAGTGGTTGACTAAATTCTCTCACTAGCTAGTAACCACCTTCTGGAAACCTGCCTCCCGGCACATAAATACAAAAGGTAGCCCCAGCAAAACTAGCACATTTTTATATGCTGTGAATTTTCCAATTGCTTGATAGCATTCAAACTAATGGAATTTAAATCAGAAATTGCTATTAATAAGAAGGGTCAACTACCCTGGGTACAGTTAATGAAGCGAAAAGTAGAGAGAAGCATGTAGTAATTAATTCCCCTTGAATGAGTCTTCCTAAAAGAGTCTTGCAGGACTTCCCTGGTGGTCCAGTGATTAAGACCTTGCCTTCCAATGCAGGGGTATGGGATGAATTCCTGGTCAGGGAACTAAGATCCCACACGTCTCAGAGCCAAAAAACCAAAACATAAAACAGAGGCAATATTGTAACACATTCCATAAAGACTTTAAAAATGGT
>NW_011407816.1:0-542 GCF_000754665.1 Bison bison bison | reverse complement strand
TTTTTTAGTAGAAGAGATTAATAGAATTAAACAGCGTGCATCCTGACTTCAGATGAGGATATCTTGACTACTGAAAGATATTTGATACAGTTTCTCTGGGTTCAGTGCTTGAAAAGAGTACAGATTGCTTAATAATACACAGAGATGGATGATTAATTAGACTAATAATTATAAAAAAGAAAACTAACATTATTTCATAAAACTTTTTTCTGGAAATTATGTTTCATGGGGTGAGATAATTATAATCAACTGCAACAAAAACTTCAAGTAGATGGACCTTTACTGTCTCAGGTTTAAGTCGGTAAACTTTAAGCCCCAAATTTGGGTGAGGTACAAAGTTTTTGTTAAGGACATTGGGGGATAGAGCTACATAAAGGTGAAAAAAACACAACTGTCTCCGGTTCTTTGCGCAGCTAGGTTATAAGGCTGACTAATGATTTATGCTATTTAGATGCAAATGAAGTGCAAAAAAAAAAAAAAAAAGAAAGCTTGTAGAGAGCCAGCTGTATTTTAGATTTTTATGTAAGACATTCGCAACAAAC
>NW_011407815.1:0-514 GCF_000754665.1 Bison bison bison | reverse complement strand
CTACCCTGGCATCTACCATTCAAGTCTGTTTCTTATGAGTTTGACTATTTTAGATTCCACTTACACTAAGATCATGCAGCATTTGTCTTCCTGTGTTTGGCTTATTTTCCCCTAACATCACACCCTACAGATCCATCCAACTTGTTGCAAAAGGCAAGATTCTCTTGTTTTTTAAGACTTGATCATCTATTTTATGTATAACCACTTTCTTTTATCCACTTATTGATGAGGATTTAGGTAGTTTCTATCTTGGCTATGGTGAATAATGCTGCAATGAACATATCTCTTCAGATCCCGACTTCTTTTAAATACCCAAAAGTGATATTGATACATATTTTTTCTATGATTTTAATGAACTGTTTCTTCCTAAAGCTCTCAGTAATTTACATTTCCACAAACAGTATACAAAGTTTCCCTGTCCCCCATCATCATTATCTTTTGTAGTTTTGGTAATAGCTATTTTAACATATGTGAGTTGTTTTTCTGTGTGTGTATTCCTGTTGAGTAGTGATGT
>NW_011407814.1:0-724 GCF_000754665.1 Bison bison bison | reverse complement strand
GTTGCTACTGCCTTTCTAAATTCCATATATGTGCATTCCATATATATTTGTCTTTCTGTTTCTGACTTACTTCTCTCTGTATAACAGGATCCAGGTTCATCCACCTCATTTGCACTGATTCAAATGTATTCCTTTTAATAGCAGAGTAATATTCCATTGTGTATATGTACCACTACGTCTTTATCCATTCATCTGCTCATAGACATCTAGGTTGCTTCAATGTCCTGACTATTGTAAATAGTGCTGTGGTGAACATAGGGGTATATGTGTGTCTTTCAAATCTGGTTTCCTCGAGGTGTATGCCCAGCAGTGGGTCGTAGAGCAGTTCTATTCCCATTTTTTAAAGGAATCTGCACACGGTTTTCCATAGTGGCTATACCAGTTTGCATTCCCACCAACTGTGGAAGAAGGTTCCCTTTTCTCCCTACCCTCTCCAGCATTATGGTTTGTAGACATTTTGATGATGGCCATTCTGACCTGTGTGAGATGATACCTCATTGTGGTTTTGATTTGCATTTTTCTAATAATCTGTGATACTGAGCATCTTTTCATGTGTTTATTAGCCATCTGTATGTCTTTGGAGAAATGTCTGCTTAGGTCACTTGCCTACTTTTTATTGGGTTGTTCATTTTTTTTGGTATTGAGCCACATGAGCTGCTTGTAAATTTTGGAGATTCCTTCTGTGTCAGTTGTTTCATTTGCTCTTATTTTCTCCTGCTCTGAG
>NW_011407813.1:0-658 GCF_000754665.1 Bison bison bison | reverse complement strand
CTGGTGGGAATGTAAGATGGTGTGTGCTTAGTTGTTCAGTCATGTCTGACTCTTTGCGACCCCATGGACTATGGTCTGCCAGGCTCCTCTGTCCATGGGGATTCTCTAGGCAAGAATACCAGAGTGGGTTGCCATGCCCTCCTCCAGGGGATCTTCTCAACCCAGGGATCGAACCCAGGTTTCCCGCATTGCAGGTGGATTCTTTACCAACTGAGCCACCAGGGAAACCCTTAAAAAGTTCCTCAAAAAGTTTAACATAGAATCACCATATGACCAAAGATTTTCACTCCTAAGTATATACCCAAGAAAAATAAAAATACATATCCACACAAAAGTTGTGCATAATGTTTCATATTATCTTCTATAGCCAAAAAGATGAAACTATCCAACTATCCATCAAGGAATGAGCGAATACATGTGGTATGTCCAAATGAAGGAATATTATTCAGCTATAAGAGGGATCAAATACTGATACATGCTACAACAGGAATGAATCTTGATTTCATTGTGCCAGGAGAAAGAATCCAGTCACAAAAGATCATATACTCTATGATCCCATTTTTAGGTAATGTCCAGAATGGGCAAACCCATGGAGACAAGGGGCTTCCCAGGTGGCACTAATGGTAAAGAACCCACTTACCAATGCAGGAGACATAAG
>NW_011407812.1:0-970 GCF_000754665.1 Bison bison bison | reverse complement strand
TGAGCTAGATCATTAAAATTAATCTGCATTTCCATCAGCTCACAAAGAATGCTACTTAGGCAAGTGAGAAAACATGTTCAGAGCAATGGTTCATCTGAGTTTAAATACAAACAAAGCACTTGCATTTATCAACATGTATTTTGTCAAGAAGAATAGAGAACAGGTATGACAGTGTGAACATTTTCACTTTTATATTGTAGACATTCACACCCCAGTTAGATTTTCTTTTAAAAGTGAGATAAGATAGTGGAGTGGTTTCATGAATAAATATTTAGATCTTGCCTCTAGAAACCACTACTATTTCTGTATTTTCCCTTTCTCATGCCTAAGATACTCAGTATTTTCTGCCTTATCTGCAATTGCCTTTTTAAAAATTTTTTCTTTATTAGCTTTTATTGAATATAGTTGATTTATGATGTTGTATTCATTTCTAGTATACAGCAAAGTGATTCAGATATATATATGTGTATATGTGTGTATATATATATGTATGTATATGTGAGTATATATATATTCCTTTCCATTATGGTTTATTACAAGATATTGAATCTAACTCCCCGTTATTCAGTAGGACTTTGTTGGCTACCTATTTTATACAAAGTAATTTGTATCTGCTAATCCCAAACTCCTAATTTATGCACCTGCTTCTTTTCCCTTCTCCTTGAAGACTGATGACTGGGGACCCTCCTTCATGAAGCCTTGTCTGCACAGAGGACCTCAATATGAGGCACAGTTTCAGAAAGTTTTTTTCAGAAATAAAGAAAATTCTGTTTCTGGCACAGTTCAGATCGTGGAATGAGATTCACGACGACTTCAATTATAAAAAACGACCCTAAAATTTTCCCAGGGTCAAAGTTAATTTACCTAAATCTTTATCACACTAATATATACTGTCCAGTCCTGAAAATCCAAGAAGCAAACCAGCTATGAGACAAAGCAGCTGGTTATACACATAGGGCGACTAAGCTCC
>NW_011407811.1:0-531 GCF_000754665.1 Bison bison bison | reverse complement strand
TGCCCCAGAGCAGACCCCCAGAAGCAAAAGGGACAGCCCACTCCACCATCTGTGGGGACACAGAAGGAGGGTCCCTAGCGAAACAAAAGACATTCCCATCAGCGGGGGCTGGGTGGGAAAGCAGCCGGTGGAGACGCCGGGGACGGAAGGTGACCAGAAGGCTGAGTCCCCGGAGACAATTAGAGACAGGCCAGCAGGCAGCAGCTGAGGCCTGGGCCCCGAGAGCCATTTCCTTTGCAGGGCTGCTGCAGAAGGGCCTGCACACTGTCTCTGCCCGGCAATTTGTCCACAAGGGAAATAATAGCCCGGGTCTCATTGCTCTGGGTGGCAGAGAGGACAATGACCTGCCGTGAAAAGAAAGATTCTGAGGACAGGAGAAGCAGGCCCACACGGTGGCAATTCAGGCGCCTTTGGATGCCACGAGCACGCTCTTTAATGAAGCCCCTGTTCTTCAGCACATCCTGCAGAAACACGCCTGCCTTCCATCTGCCCGCTGGAGCGGCCCGAGCGTGACTTCACGCCGTCCTTCCT
>NW_011407810.1:0-576 GCF_000754665.1 Bison bison bison | reverse complement strand
GTCCATGGGGTCACAAAGAGTCAGACAGGACTGAGCATGCACCCAAACAAGCAAAGAATTTAAAACAGAGCCAGGTGCAGAGCAAGTGCTATTATCTTCTTTATTGCACAGTATTTCTTAGCGATCTTTCTTTTGCACTATGTGTAGATCTATTTGGTGGATTTTTACTCCCGTGCCACGCAGCTTGTGGGATCTTAGTTGTGGGTTATTGTTTTCACTTAGTTGCTAAGTCATGTCTGACTGTTTTTTTGACCCCATGAACTACAGCACACCAGGCTCCTCTGTCCATGGCATTTCCCAGGCAAGAATACTGGAGTACGTTTCCATTGATCAGGGATCACACCTGGCCCGTGGCAGTGAAAGTACTTCCTAACCACTGGATCACCAGGGAATTCCCCAGATCTATTTTAGTATGAAATATTTCAGGCATCCAAAAGTTCAGTTCAGTCGCTCAGTCATGTCTGACTCTTTGCGACCCCATGAACAGGCCTCTCTGTCCATGACCAACTCCAGGAGTCCACCCAAACCCATGTCCATTGTGTCGATGATGCCATCCAACCATCTCATCCTCCGTCG
>NW_011407809.1:0-641 GCF_000754665.1 Bison bison bison | reverse complement strand
TCCATGGAATTTTCCAGGCAAAAGTACTGGAGTAGGGTGCCATTGCCTTCTCCTGGAAGCAATCTATATATCCATCAATAGATGAACTGTGAGATATTCTTGATATTATTATGATTAAAATAATGTTAGTAATTAACAAATATAGATATAATTTATTGAATATCATAAATCATATATTGATCCCAGTATGTTACATATATTATCCTTTACACAATGCTTCTAAAATTTTTATGTTTTAAAGATGAGTAAACTGATTAAGCAGGGTTTCTCTGGTGGCTCAATGGTAAAATACCTGCCTCCCAGTGAAGGAAGACTCAGGAAGCACAGGTTTGATCCCTGGGTCAGGAAGATCCCCTGGAGGAGGACATGGCAACCCACTGCAGTATTCTTGCCTGGAAAAATCCCATCAACAGAGGAGCATGGTAAGCTACAGTCCATGAAGTCTCAACTTAGCAATTGAGAATGCAAGCAAACTGATTTAGAGAGGTCTGGAGAAGGCAATGGCACCCCACTCCAGTACTCTTGCCTGAAAAATTCCATGGATGGAGGAGCCTGGTGGGCTGCAGTCCATGAGGTCGCTGAGAGTTGGACACTACTGAGCGACTTCACTTTCACTTTTCACTTTCATGCATTGGAGAAGG
>NW_011407808.1:0-607 GCF_000754665.1 Bison bison bison | reverse complement strand
TTTCATGTAAAGCTCTGGATTTCCAATCTCTCCTTAAAAAATTCAAGGCCAAGCCACCACTTCTCTGGAGCTAGGTAAGGGTGACCTCTTCTAAGCAGGGCATGTGTGTGCTAGCTTATCACAGCCCCACTATACCCCACCCTTTCTTAAGCTCTGTGCCCAGTTCCTGTGATCACTAGAGTTTGTCACCAGTTCTCTAAGATCAAATGGCCAATTAATGGTAGAAGTGAAAATTGAAATCAGAACTCTGGTACCAAGTCCATCTCTACTTCTGTCTCTATGGAGTAGGTCTCAGAATGACCTGGAATCTTAGAATTCTACGTATGAGGTCTGAAAATCTGCCTTTTGAACAATTACCGAGGTTGCAATGTGACTAAAACACTAGACTGTTTGAAAATACCCAGGGCCTGTCGAAGGAGTCTGAGACCTAGGGTCCCCTTGGTCCTTTGATTAAACTAGTCTGCCTCTCTGTCATTGAACCCTCAAGTCTCAGTCACACACTGAGAATGTGTGTGACTCTGCTTTCTGACTCTGGGTGGGGTAACATTTTGGGGACCCTAGCTTCATTCACTATCTGTGAAATGGTTGATGATCATTATATTCTCTA
>NW_011407807.1:0-645 GCF_000754665.1 Bison bison bison | reverse complement strand
CAAAACAGGTTTTGGGAAGTTCCCTAGTAGTCCAGTGGTTAAGTCTTTGTACCTCTATTGCAGAGGTTTGTAGTTACTTGTAGTCTCTGCTTTTACATAATTTGGAAATTTTCCCAACAACAAAACAGGTTTTGGGAAGTTCCCTAGTAGTCCAGTGGTTAAGTCTTTGTACCTCTATTGCAGAGGTTTGTAGTTACTTGTAGTCTCTGCTTTTACATAATTTGGAAATTTTCCCAACAACAAAACAGGTTTTGGGAAGTTCCCTAGTAGTCCAGTGGTTAAGTCTTTGTACCTCTATTGCAGAGGTTTGTAGTTACTTGTAGTCTCTGCTTTTACATAATTTGGAAATTTTCCCAACAACAAAACAGGTTTTGGGAAGTTCCCTAGTAGTCCAGTGGTTAAGTCTTTGTACCTCTATTGCAGAGGTTTCAGGTTTGTTCATTTGTTGGGAAACTAAGATCCCGCAGGCCATGCAGGGAGTCCAGAAAGAAAAAAAAAACATGATTTTCTATTTTTAGGCACTGTTTCTCAATCTTGCCTTGGCACCCGCACCTGAGCAATAGGCTGGCATTATCCCTTCCCCAATCCTGTAAAGTGGTTTCTCTACCAGTGTGCAGGTGTGGATTGCAGGTGCAGTTGAAATAG
>NW_011407806.1:0-585 GCF_000754665.1 Bison bison bison | reverse complement strand
CCAGGCAAGAACACTGGAGTGGGTTGCCATTTCCTGATCCAATGCATGAAAGTGAAAAGTGAAAGTGAAAAGTGAAAGTGAAGTCGCTTAGTCATGTCCGACTCTTAGCCGACCCCATGGACTACAGCCTACCAGGCTCCTCCGTCCATGGAATTTTCTAGGCAAGAGTACTGGACTGGGTTGCCATTGCCTTCTCCATAATCAGTGCTGTTAGATCTATTTTGTAGATTGAGAAACTGAGGCCTAGAAAGGTTAAATCACTACTCAAGTTTCCATGGTAGGTAGAAGTCAGATAGTCAGGACTAGCTCAAAATCTGTGCTCTTACTTGAGTTATCACCATGTTATTCTTGAGTTAACATAGATTTCCAACCCCCCCCCCCAAATGGTAGTAAAGAGATATTAAATTTAGTCCAAGTTATGCTGCCAGCCAATCACTCTAGTATTTATCTTCAACAGACCCTCAGCTGCTAAAAAATCATGAAAGACTCAGACTTTATTTAGGAGGCCAAGTCTTCAGTTGAGATTTAAGCTTGTCTAAGACTTAGCTCCAACCTACCTCTCTAAAAGCTTCATCTCCTATTCCT
>NW_011407805.1:0-562 GCF_000754665.1 Bison bison bison | reverse complement strand
CCACAGACCAGACCCCCACAGGCTTGGTATGATCCTGTTCCCAGAGCCCTTGGGCATAGTCAGTGTCTGGAGGTGGAGGGCTCATCGGATATATTGATTGGGTCCCAAGAAAATAGGAATTTGACTAACACATACGCCTTTGCTGGGGTGGGGTGGCAATAGGGGTAATCTTGTTGTCCCTGGGCAGAAGCCTGGGCATGAAGGGATTACACGGTAGTTTGGTGATGTTCTCAGCTGTAAGTGGAGTTTCCTGAAAGTATAGGGGGCTATATTTATTTCCTGATTGAGGCTGAAGGTGGCAGATCCCACAGTCAGTAAAATTTCAGCCCTTATGAAAGTCTTGTGTTACATTTGAAAAGAAACTAATCATCCAGGAAGTGATAATGAAACATGAAACCTGAGTTCTGTTCATGAAACCTAAGAATGAATTCCGGGAAACTGGCAAACACAGAGGCAAAGTTTACTTTAGAAGATAGAGATACAAAGTCCTCAGCATAGACTCTGAGAGGGGGTGAAGGGCCCCCAAAAGGCAAGGGTTATAGCAGTTTTATAATCTTTTCTA
>NW_011407804.1:0-549 GCF_000754665.1 Bison bison bison | reverse complement strand
AACAGGAACCAGCTATAGGTATGCATATGTCCCCTCCCTCCTGGACCTCCCTCCCCATCCTGGGCTCCCAGGAGCCAGCCTGAGCTGAGAAGGAGCTGAGAAGGCCAGATTCCGCCAAAAGGAAAACGCAAAAAGAGAGGCAGGAACTGAAAGGAGTGCTGCCGGGTAAGGGAGCGAGGGCGCCCCGGGAAGCCTCAGGCGGCGGCGTCTGGGTCCCCAGCCCCGGGTGGCTTCTTTAAAGACAAACAAAGACGAAGATGCAGAGGCTCGGAAGCCGGAGATGGGGAAATCTGCTGTAATAAAAGAGAGAGATTCAGAGAGGGGGACCGGGAGAGTGCGAGCCAGAGAGAAGCCGGGAGAGGAATTCAATGCCGTGTGCGCAGCAATAAAAGAATATGACCGCTATAAAAGTTTATAGCGTATAAATTTCTGAAGGTTAAGAAACTAAACAGCAGCAAAGCAAACAGTGAGGGGAAACTTTCCGGAGCTGAGAGAGCCACAGCTGGGCCTGGGCTCCCGGCCTGGCGGGCGAATGGGTGGGCTTGGCTC
>NW_011407803.1:0-585 GCF_000754665.1 Bison bison bison | reverse complement strand
AAGCAGAAGAACGAATCAGAGAGCTGGATGATAAAATGGTGGAAATAACTTCTGAAAGAGCAGAATAAGGTAAAAGGAATGAAAAGAACTGAGGATAGTCTCAGAGACCTCTGGGACAATATCAAACGTACCAACAGTCAAATTATAGGGGTCCCAGAAGAAGAAGAGAAAAAGAAAAGGGATGAGAAAATTTTCCAAGAGATTGTAGTTGAAAATTTCCCTAACATGGAAAAGGAAATAGCCAATCAAATCCAAGAGGTATAAGGAGTCCCATACAGGATAAATCCAAGGAGAAACATGCTAAGATACATACTAATCAAACTAACAAAGATTAAACACACACAAAAAAAGAATATTAAAAGCAGTAAGGGAAAAGCAACATGTGACATACAAGGGAAACCCCATACATCTAACAGCTGATATTTCAGCAGAAACTCTGCAGGCCAGGAGGGAAGGGCAGGATATATTTAAAGTTCTGAAAGGGAAAAATCTACAACCAAGATTACTGTACCCAGAAAGGATCTCATTCAAAATTGATGCAGAAATAAAAAGCTTTTCAGACAAGCAAAAGTTAAGAGAATTCAG
>NW_011407802.1:0-543 GCF_000754665.1 Bison bison bison | reverse complement strand
AGCTTTCTTATCCATTCATCTGCTGATGGACATCTAGGTTGCTTCCATGTCTTGGCTATTATAAACAGTGCTGCGATGAACATTGGGGTACACGTGCTGTTTCTTAACAGCGAGTAGTCTTAGCATCTAGTAGACTCTCAAGAAATACTTAACTAATTTATGGCAAATGCAGCAATTTACTAGTCAATCAAATATATATTCAATTTATTTTATTTATAAGTCAAGTAGAGTAAGGGTATTCAAGAAGTCATAAAAAACAGTGATTTGGACACTTTTCTTTCTAGCCAAGATAGAGTGATAGCCACCAGATTTACCTTTCCATTTGAATCAACATATAGACAGAATATGGAGAAGGAGATGGCAACCCACTCTAGTGTTCTTGCCTGGAGAATCCCATGGACAAAGGAGCCTGGTGGGCTGCTGACCATACGGTCACCCAAAGTCAGAGATGACTGAAGCGACTTCACATGTATGCATGCATTGGAGAAGGAAATGGCAACCCACTACAGTATTCTTGCCTGGAGAATCCCAGGGACAGAGGAG
>NW_011407801.1:0-568 GCF_000754665.1 Bison bison bison | reverse complement strand
TTTAATGATAATATGGTCCTTGGGAACTAATAGTCACAGAGTTTGTAAAGCATGCTTCCAAAGTTTAAGACTTTCACCAATCTGATCTTTCTTCAGAAAGTGAGGTAATGACAAGACCATCTATCCGAGAATGATACTCAAACATTCTAAAGTAGACAGGTTTCATAAGAACCTGGGGTTAGTAGAGTATAGGAGCTGTGTCTTTCTTTCCTGTGATAAAATTCATTATTTTCAGTAATTTCTAATAAATGAATATTGCTTTTTGTTTCTCTATTGGCAGGTGGTAGAAAAAACACCTAGCCCACCATTTTAAGCCAGTGTCATTTACTAAAGGAAAGAGTGTCACAATAAAATATATTTTCAAAACTTTCATTCTCAAGACAAATAACAGAGAGGAGGTCAAAAATCTTTAAGAAAATACTAGCCTTATTGACATCATGAATTGTTGGAGAGTGACAGATTACTTACTGCCCATGACATGCCAGATCCTGTGCAGGCTTGGGGCAGATAAAAATTTTTAAGGCACAGTCATACCTTGTCTTATTAAATATAAAGTTTTTGTTAATGT
>NW_011407800.1:0-563 GCF_000754665.1 Bison bison bison | reverse complement strand
TGCAGGATCTTAGTTCCCTGACCAGGGATCGAACCAGCACTCCCTGCAGAGGCAACACAGAGTCTTAACCACTAGACTACCAGAGAAGTCCCAGGTGAGATAATTTTTCACCAAAGTGGCATCTGTCCAAGGCACTGAGAGGAAACAGCTGTCTCTCTGCAGCCTAATGACTAAGAGTCAGTCAGTTTCTGGGTTCAAATCCCAGCTTGGCCATTCGCCATCTCTGTGACCTGGGACCAATGATTTAAATCTCTCTGAGGCTCAGTTGACTGATCTGTATAAGAGTGAAAGTGTTAGTCACTCAGTCGTGTCCAACTCTTTGTGACCCCATGGAATATAGCCTGCCAGGCTCCTCTGTCATGGAATTCCCCAGGCAAGAATACTGGAGTGGGTATCTCTTCCCTCCTCCAGGGGATCTTCCCAACCCAAGGATCGAACCCAGCTCTCTCACATTGCCAGCAGATTCTTTACCATCTGAGCCACCAGGGAAGTATGAAAGTGAGTCGTTCAGTCGTGTCCAACTCTTTGCGACCCCATGGACTATACAGTCCATGATATTCTCC
>NW_011407799.1:0-601 GCF_000754665.1 Bison bison bison | reverse complement strand
TGCCTGGAGAATCCCACGGACAGAGGAGCCTGGTGGGGTCACAGTCCATGGGGTCACAAAGAGTAGGACACGACTGAAGCAACCTAGCATGCACGCACGCCACACTACCAGCTACTCAGGCAAAAAACGTTGATGCCATCTTTGACTTCTCTTTTTCTCACAGGTTGCATTTGATCCATGAGCCAATGCTGATAGTTTCTCATTCTAAATATATCCAGAACCCAATCTCTTCTCCCATTGCTCTAGTTCCAGCCACCCTCTATGTGGGCTAGCTCCCTGATTCCATATGCACCCCCACTGTAATCTGTTATTAACTTTGCAACCCAAGTGATCCTTTTAAACCATAAGTCTAGTCTAATTACACCAATCCTCTTCTCAGAGACTTCCCATCTCATGCCATCCTATGTCTTCAAATCCTACAGGAGTTGGTTCTTCGCTGACATTGGATCCTACGACAGTGCCCGCCTTCATCTCTTCCCCCAACCCCAGCCATTCTTCCAATGAATATTCAGGGTTGATTTCCTCTAGGATTGACTGGTTTGATCTCCTTGCACACATTTCTCTCCCCTAAAATGGATTTAGGCACACATCCCAACCCAAG
>NW_011407798.1:0-735 GCF_000754665.1 Bison bison bison | reverse complement strand
CTAAGCTAGCACATATACACATTTCTACAGTAAAACATATCATTTATGTTCTCTATTTCTTTTTTTTAAAAGTTATCACAACTCACTACATTCACCTGAAAATCCACGAATGGGTCATGACACATAATGTGAAAAATACTGGTCTAAAGCACAGGAATACAGTCTGTCGGTGCAAAGACATTTGCTGTGGTGTTGAGAGAAGATGGTGGTTATGTGGTCGAGTTTAAAAGGAAGGCTGCAAATTCAAAGGAGGTCTAAAGCGGGCAAGACTATTCTTAGACAGTTCAGGTCAAACTGTAGACAGCTAAAAGCAAGTTGGAACTCTGAGGCAAATGTTTCAGATGAAGGGCGAGGGGAATAAAAATGGAATCAAGTGCAGTCTAGCCTCCAGGGCTAGGGAAATGCTACAAGGGCAAAGAAAGAGGCAAAGGCAGTGAACTTGGGCAGAGGCACAGAAATATGCTATATGATGAAAAGAAACCAGAGGAGGAAAACACCCTTCCAGGGCCACATCGCATGAGCTGAGCATGACATCACCGTACATTAGCAAATCAGGATGCAGGCAAACAAGAAATAGAAATTATCTAAGTCAATTATAGCTAATTCATTTTTATAAGAAATAGTTTTTGCTTCACTGATGACACTTAAAATTTAGCTATACTGCTTTGCAGAAAAGAACTTTATTTTCTATTTTTATCTTTAGGAAAATGATGAACAGCTTTAACTTGGAGTTGT
>NW_011407797.1:0-577 GCF_000754665.1 Bison bison bison | reverse complement strand
GAGTGAAGTTGCTCAGTCATGTCTGACTCTGTGACCCCATGGACTGTTGCCTACCAGGCTCCTCCATCCATGGGATTTTCCAGGCAAGAATACTGCAGTGTGTTGCCATTTCCTTCTCTAATACTGAGGGTAGGAGATAAAGAAAGAAAGCTTTGTCTCCCCACCGCCACCTCATATAGCCATCAAAAATAGAACATTAACCTGGGTAATTTTTTAGAAATTAGAAGAAATTCTAATTTTTTTCTTTTTGTTTTTTAATTGAGAGTAACAGAAAAACCAACGCTAATGGGCTTAACCAATAAAGAGAATTATCAGCTCATGTGTGAAAACCTACAACAGTGGAGAGAGCTTCAGGCACCGTTTGGTGAAGGCTCCAGCTCTGTTTCTCTGTAATTCTCTTGTGTGTGCATGTGTGCTAAGTTGCTTCAGTCATATCTGAGTCTTTGCGACCCCATGGACTGTAGCCCACTAGGCTCCTTTGTCCATGGGATTCTCCAAGCAAGAATACTAGAGCTGGGTTGCTATTTCCTCCTCCAGGGGATCTTCCCGACCGAGGGACTGGAACCGCATCTCTTAT
>NW_011407796.1:0-545 GCF_000754665.1 Bison bison bison | reverse complement strand
TTGAATTACTGTTATTTTAAGGTACGTTTTAACAGTAAAATAAAACCAATAAAGCACAGTCATATAGCAAGCAGGAATTAAGATATACATAAAGAGAAGAGCATGAGTGTTGGCAGTGGGCGAATGAACTCATACCAGGAGAATACAGGTTCCAGAGAGCTGAGAAAAGTAAAATTGTAATGATCAGTTAAATAGACAGTGGCTAGGAGAAATACTGAAAGTAAAGAAGTAGAGCGAAAGGGCTGGAATATCAGAATGCAGATATCAGTAACAAGGGAAGAACTGTTGATATGTGGAGAAACAATCCCATTACTTTGTTTCAGGGACTTTACATGGGTCAAATGAGGAAAAGTCTAAGTATGGATGAATTAAAGCTTACAAAAAAAGAAATGCAGAGCATTTGGCTAAACTTAAGCACTGAATAATATCCTTTAGGACCCTATATAGTCTCGGAGAAGGCAATGGCAATCCACTCCAGTACTCTTGCCTGGAAAATCCCATGGACAGAGGAGCCTGGTAGGCTGCAGTCCATGGGGTCGCTAAGA
>NW_011407795.1:0-595 GCF_000754665.1 Bison bison bison | reverse complement strand
GGGACCACAGAGGATGAGATGACTGGATGGCATCACTGACTCGATGGACGTGAGTCTGGGTGAACTCCAGGAGTTGGTGATGGACAGGGAGGCCTGGCATTCTGCAATTCATGGGGTTGCAAAGAGTCGGACACGACTGAGTGGCTGAACTGAAAACTCGGGTGACAATGGCCACCCGAGACAATATTACAAGTGTTTGCTCAGTGCTGAACACATAGCTTCCAAGTTTTATCCAGATTGCTTTATTAAACCCTTATCATAAGACAATGAGTTATATTATTATTACCCTACTTTACAGATAAAGAGACTACAACTAAGGTTGAATGACAATCTTTGGGACAGTCCTGGGTGATATCTCTTTCCATAGTGTAATTTTGAGGTAGCTGCTTTCCCGGAGGGCCACCCATCAATTCATTTCCTCCAGGATGTGCTATTCCTCCATGTGGAGGTAGAATCTATTCATCCTTCCTCTTTGGTCAATAGAATGTAGCAGATGTGACACTTGGCCACTGTAGGCATCACTGTAGGGTTAACTTGCAATTGTCACCTATGTTTTATAAAATACTCATTTGTGCAGAAGTCCTGTCTCAGAACC
>NW_011407794.1:0-570 GCF_000754665.1 Bison bison bison | reverse complement strand
TGAACTCAAGGCCCTCCCTGAGGCCCGACAGTTCAGCAGGAGCAGGGCCACCCTTGGCAGCCCGGGAGGACTCTCTGGGGGAGGTGTCGTGAGCGTCACTCTTACCCTCCCGGGTCTTCCGTCCCCACTTGACGATGTACAGGCTGAGGCTCTGAACTCAAGGCCCTCCCTGAGGCCCGACAGTTCAGCAGGAGCAGGGCCACCCTTCTCTCGGGCTCGTCCCAGGGCACCAGGTGAGGCCACTTCGGTGATCCCACCGATTGGCCTTGCCAAGATGATGACCAAAGCTTGGGGCGCTGCCCCGCCTGGGGCAGAGACCGTAAATGTGTTTGGCCCAAAGCCATCCTTGCCCAAAGAGAGAGGAAAAGGTGGAACAGGCTGAACAGGAAGAGAGGAGAGGAACTGGGATCGGGGAGCAGTCCCCCTGGGCTGAGATCTCGTATGATTTCAAAATGCTAAGCGGCAACAATTTCTGATAAATTCTACAAGGGGGAGGGCCAGAATAGCAAGGGAGTCCAGAGGCGGGGCAGCACCCAGCCTGCAGACAGAGTAACCCTGGAGGGCTTCCTG
>NW_011407793.1:0-559 GCF_000754665.1 Bison bison bison | reverse complement strand
TCCAAATCAGTTGTTTGGCAATAATAATCAATGCAACCCAGGCATTTACTCAGTTCAGAGTTCTGATTGTTACTATATTATGTCTCAAGCTAAGCTTTCTCTGATAATTATTCACATATCCCCAGAGATAAATCACTGATGCTTCACAGATAAATAAAATATACTGGTTTCCCCAACAGCTCCTAATAAATGCTCATTAATTTTATGGGAAAATCCAATTGTGGGATAAATCATTGGTGATCAATAGTACTATTTATTACTTTTCTCAGTTTTGCACTGAATGACTCTTCTGCCCTGTTACTAACATATAAAGTCAGTGAACTAAAACATATACCTTCCTATTTTACTACTTTTGCCCTACCTCTGTAAACCTAGTACAACATTGATTATTAAACAGATGATTGGGAAAAAAAGTCTGAATCTGTTCCTGAAACTATCTAACTATCTTCTGAACACCCTCTGGAATGCATACAGTTTCTTAAATTCACCAACAACAAAAACATAAAACCAGTAATTAAGGAGTTTGGTTTCTCTTCAGAGAAACTGCTAATGATCTGCG
>NW_011407792.1:0-632 GCF_000754665.1 Bison bison bison | reverse complement strand
TAGTAGTGGGGTGTTCCAGGGTGACTGGTATTTAATCAGAAGTCCGTGTTGGAGTAGTCAATATAAATGAGCCTGGATTCCCAGGCAGGCCTACTGGGGAATCGGATACTGTTATAGTTTTACAGGCTGAACTCCCGGTTTCAGAACAGTCAGGATGGGAGCAAGGGGTTTTGCCAGGCCCAGAGCATTTTCCTTGGCTGAAACTGGTGGGTACTCAGTCTCTGATTCTGGAGGAATGGTCCCTTCTCTTGGAAGGGAGGAATACAGGCACCATTCTTCTCACCTTATAGCAAGAGTCATAATCAAGGAGGAGGGTGGGCCTGCTAGCTTTAGGAGAGGTTACCCATCAGCAGAAAATGAAATCTGGGCCCCCATCTTAGCAAGCAGGTCTCTTCCCAACAAGGCAATAGGGCAGTTGGGCAAGGGGAGGAACTCGTGCTCTACCTCATGGCCCCCAGTCGGCATTGCCAAGGACTTCAAAATGGCCTGCCGGTCTGGGTGCCTGTGGGTCTGGGCGCCTGTGCCCCCAGTGATGTGATAGTTTCTTTTCCAGATAAGGGGGCTATATCCTGGGTGACCACGGAATGCTCAGCACCAGTGTCCAACATAAAGTCCATTGGATGGCCCCCTAC
>NW_011407791.1:0-560 GCF_000754665.1 Bison bison bison | reverse complement strand
GAACTAGATAATATGCATAGTATATCTCAAAATTCCTGGCAAATGATCAATAATTAACAGACAATATTATCACTATTATAACACCCACACTGCACAACATTTACGTGACCTAAATCTATATTCTTGTGGATCTATCTGTAGTCTTCTACTATCTGTGATACTTTCTGAGAGCCTGAAGGAAAGGGTGATGGAGAAAGAACTCTTTCTGCAATTTTATTGTTATTACAATTGCTGAATTAGAGTGGAGCTCATTTTAATTTAGAAAATATGAATATCAGCAATTTCCAGAACTTTATTGTAGCCTGAGAAGAGGATCAGAGAAAGGCAAGGGTCAGTAACAAAGCACTGTGCTCAGAGACCAACCATCAAATAGAGCAAAAGTTTTACATCACACTGGAAGGGGGACCAAAGATGTTAGAAATGTCACAGCAGATGTGGTTTCATCCATGTTTCCTTACTCTGCTTACTGCAATCAGTGGATCACATTGACAAAAGAGAAGAGGACATTGTGTAGCCTTCAGCTGCCTAATGAAGCTTTTTGCTGAGTCATGTTCAACTCT
>NW_011407790.1:0-671 GCF_000754665.1 Bison bison bison | reverse complement strand
CCCAGTTCAAAATTCATGTTCCCTTCTGCCTGTATTCGTTAGTCCTGTGGTCTCCACTACCCACTGGCCTATGTGTGGATTTCTTTGAGTTTCTCCTGTCAGAGTTTTGCTTGATTTCTTGAATCTGTAGGTTTAAGTATTTTACTAAAGACTTGGGGATTTTTAAAGCCATTATTTCCCCCAGTATTTTTAGCACCATCCTCCTCCTCCTCTAATTTTGGGACTCAAGGGACCTTAATTTTAGGATTTTTGCCTTTTATTTTTGCCTCACAGGTCCCTGTGACTTGGTTAATTTTTATTCAGTCTCCTTTCTCTTTGTTGTTTAGAGTGGATGAGTTCTCTTGATCTATTTTCAGGTTCACTGTTTTCTCTGTCATCTCAGTGTCCATCTAGTGTGTATATGTCTATATGTACACATATGTAGATATGGTGGTTACACCTTACCCTTCTAAAATTTCCATTCCAGTCTTTATTTCTCTGCTGAGATTTCCTGTATTTCCAGTCATTGTGAGAATATTCCCTACTGCTTGCTGTGGCATTTTAAAAAGTCTTTGCAAAAAATGATGAGATCAGTGTGTTACTTTGCTCAGTTTGCCCTGACCGAGCGCCGTAGACTGGGTGCTTTAAACAACAGAAATTAGTTTTCTCGAAGTTCTGGTGCTGGGCGTCCA
>NW_011407789.1:0-610 GCF_000754665.1 Bison bison bison | reverse complement strand
TATGCCTTAGATATTGGTTTAATTATGTACAGAATGAAGTGTGCATCCTGGCTGATACATGAAATGCCTTCTAAGTGATAATATACTCTGAATAGTAATGCTGAAAACTGAATCATCTGAAACTGTGAACTGGCATAAGATTACTTTCTAATGTCCACTTTCTTAGTAATAAAATGTTGGCCACTGCTGTGAAAAAATGGAGAAACAAACATTTTAAAAGTTTAGTAATATTGAGAAGAGACTGTGAAGAAGAAATAATGTCATACTTTGCTGATTGGAGAGTAAGTTTCTGAAATTGCTTTGGAGTTTCTGAAACTGTTTTGGAGAGTAATGACTAGAATATTTTAAAATAAAAAAGTGCTTATTTTATGATTGTTTACAGTAGAGATTTGTCCCATAGGAGGTGAGTACAAAAATGCTTTATTTGTTTATTTGCATTGATATTTGTAGTAATTACAAATGGGATAAAAGCTAAATGTCTATTAAGTGCTGCTGCTGCTAAGTCGCGTCAGTCGTGTCCTACTCTGTGCAACCCCATAGACAGAAGCCCACCAGGCTTCCCCATCCCTGGGATTCTCCAGTCAAGAACACTGGAAAGTGAAGAGTGAAA
>NW_011407788.1:0-534 GCF_000754665.1 Bison bison bison | reverse complement strand
TTTGGCCACCTGATGTGAAGAGCCAACTCATTGGAAAAGATCCTGATGCTGGGAAAGATTGAGGGCAGGAGGAGAAGGGGATGACAGATCATCCTCTGTCACGGTTGGATGGCATCACAAACTCAATGGACATGAGTTTGAGCAAGCTCTGAGAGATAGTGAAGGACAGGGAAGCCTGGCATGCTATAGTCCATGGAGTCACAAAGAGTAGTACATGACTTAAAGACTGAACAACAACAAAAATGAGAGCTATGAGGCAAAGATGGTTAATGCTCACCAAAGAGCCATAAGTTCCCCTAGCCTTCACAGCCAGCATCTGGCCAATGGACTGTGAACAGAAGGGACTCTTCTGGGTAAGGCAGGTAGAAGCTGCTGTATTTCCAGGTCTCACTTCCTCTTCCACAGCAACCTCAGAAACCACATGTTCAAGACAGCATAACTTAAAGATGACAAGGGGCCTGGACCCACAAGCCTGGAGAAGAGCAGAGAGCAGGGGGAGGGCCACCGGACCCACACTGAAGTTTGAGTGAGACT
>NW_011407787.1:0-845 GCF_000754665.1 Bison bison bison | reverse complement strand
GCACCTACTTCAAGGCATTAACCACAATGGAAGTTTATTCTTGGGGAAGTAACAGTGCAAGTTTGATGTTACTGGCCACTGGGCAGCTCTGCTCCACACGGTGACTCAGGGATTCAGGCATCTTACCTCTTGAGAGCCTGTCAAATCCTAAGAACTTAGGTCATCATCTGGAACAGCTGATAGAAGGCATGGAGGAAAGAAATGATATCTCCTCTCTTAAAAACTTAGAAGTGAAATATATCAACATCCTATCACATTTCATTGGATAAAACTTCCATACGGCCGTACCTACCTGCAGAAAAAGGTTGGGAAACAGAGTCAGCCGTGAACCTAAATAGAAAACAGGGACGCTGGATGTTGGTCAACAGCCAGTGATCTCTGTCAAAGAGACCAGGTTGGCCGTGCAGGAAGTTTGCATCTTGGTCTGGTCCTTTTGAAAAGGAGAATGACAAACAAGAGCACATCCAGAGAAGACCAACCACTCTGGGACTGAGACACTGTCAGAGTCATCGTGATTGAGCCTCCCGCTTAAAATGGATTTGTTAAGAGACTCCCTTCTCCTCTGCCTTCTCATCCTGCCTTCCTCTCTTCCTGGCAGGAGGAGAAGGGGACGACAGAGGCTGAGAAGGTTGGATGGCATCACCGACTCAATGGACATGAGACTGAGCAAAATGGACAGGGAAACCTGACATGCTGCAGCCCATGGGGTCACAAAGAGTCGGACACGACTGAGCAACTGAACTGAACTGAACTGAAGAGACTCCAAAGTTTACTGGCCAACCTTATTAAAATTTGCTGCACAAAAGCTATGCTTCATCCAAGACAGAGTTTCAGAATATTCATTT
>NW_011407786.1:0-567 GCF_000754665.1 Bison bison bison | reverse complement strand
TACTGGAGTGGGGTGCCATTGCCTTCTCCAACTGGACTCTATAATTATCTTTTAAAAGTTTTATATAGAGTTTTAACATGTGCTGTTGGAATAGAATTCTCAAATTACTAATGTTACATGTACACACAAGCCATCATCTTTAGATAATATTCAAATAATATTCACCTAATCCAATACTTGATATAATGGCAAATGGCATAAAGTTACTTGTAGATCATAAAAATAAATGCTACATACAAAATAAGATTGAGATTGTAAGGAGATTAGGTAACAAAGAAAATAAATTAAAACATGCATAAATATAACTTTAAAGTGACAAGTACACTCAAGTCCTATGTTATTATCTTTTAGTTTCATAAATTTTATTTCCCCATCTCCTAAACAGTATTCAAATCACTTTAAATAAAATATTCATATTGAAAATTATTCATTTTTAGAGATATGCAAATAACTCAGAGCTGCCTCAATCCACAAAAACCAATTAAAAAAAACCTGAAATATATTTAGGTCTTCACATTCTTACTCTAATCAAATCTCATATGTTTTCCTCATCCTATCTCTTCCCTG
>NW_011407785.1:0-525 GCF_000754665.1 Bison bison bison | reverse complement strand
CTTTTTAATGGCTGAGTAATACTCCATTGTGTATATGTACCACAGCTTTCTTATCCATTCATCTGCTGATGGACAACTTTTGTTTTTAAACTTCCCTGATATCTTTGTGTGTGGATGATTTCCTATCTTTGCTGTATGTTTGCCTCTTCTGATGAGATTTTTCATTCCATAATTTTCTTGTTTCCAATTGGGGCCTTTTTTCCATCTAGAGAAGTTTCTTTAGCATTTGTGGTAAAGCTGGTTTTGTGGTGTTGAATTCTGTTCACTTTTACTTGCCTGTAAAGCTTTTGATTTTCCCTCAAATCTGAATGAGAGCTTTGCTGTGTAAAGTATTTTGATTGTAGGCTTTTCTTTTTCTCTCATGTATCATGCCACTTCCTTCTGGCCTGCAGAATTTCTGCTGAAAAATGAGCTGAGATCCTTATTGGAGTTCCTGTGTATATTATTTGTTGCTTTTCCCTTGCTGCTTTTAATACTCTATCTTTAATTTTTGTCATTTTAATTACAATGTGTCTTGGTGTGTTC
>NW_011407784.1:0-649 GCF_000754665.1 Bison bison bison | reverse complement strand
TTTATAGACTAGTAGAAATTTCCCTCATTTTCTAACATCTTTAAAATATAACTTCAGACTCACAAAAGGTTACAAAAATAATACAGAGAGATCATCGTAGCTCCAATCAAAGTTCCCCCAACGGTAACATCTTGCATTGCTATGGATCATTATGAAAACCAGGAAATTGATACTGGCACAAGATTATTGACCTGCCTACATTTCTTACTTGGACTTAACAGCTTTTTCATGAATTTACTTTTTTTTCTTCTTTGTGTATAAGCCTAAAATATTTTGTCACATGCATAGAATAGCCATCACCATGATCAAGATATGAAACTGTTCTATCAGGGCAAAGATGCTTTCACATGCTACACTTTCAGGGTCACTCTCTCTGCTTCCTTTCCTAACCTCTGGCAACCACTAAGAAGCTCTCAATCTGCATAATTTTATATCTGGGGAATGGGTGGAATCATATAATATGTACCATTTTGAGACTGACTTCTTTTTTCTCTTCACATAAGTGCTCTTGAGATTTTTCCAAGTTGTTACTGTATCAATAATTCATTCTCTTCTTTGCTAAGTAGTATTCCGTGGTGTGGAAGATCCACTGCTTGTTTAACTCTTCACTCAGTGAAGGGCACCTGGCTTGTTTCCTTTTTGGGGCTAC
>NW_011407783.1:0-589 GCF_000754665.1 Bison bison bison | reverse complement strand
CTCCCTGCTGTTGCCTTCCCATCTCTGTCTGGTTTGGACCACGTGACGCTAAGGAATCGAGATGTTGTAAATTATGGTTGGGCCTGAATGGAGGCAAACACAAACAGGGACCAACCGCAGGCAGCGCTGGGGGAAGCCCCCCGCGGCCCCCCGGCCCCAGTCCTGTCCAGTTTGGTAGTGAGGGCTTTGCTGAGAAAGCAGCTGCCCGGAGCCAGACGTGCTGGGAGGTGGGGCAGGCGGCTGGGCTCCTGAGTCCTCCTGCCTGTCTCTGTCTCCTGGGTGGCAGTGGCAGCAGCCAATCCAGGGGGCATGGCCCTGAGCCAGGCCTCGAGCCTGCCAGGTGTGCTCATCCGCGGCTTTGGGCAGCCGGGAGCCGGTGTTTTCACCGCGTCCGTCTCAGCCTCTCATCAACTGTGCTAACAGGCCCATCTCCCCAAGTCTCCCAGACGCCTCCCTGCGCCAGGGGGGCCCTCACTTGCAGACCATGGAGAAGCGCCGAGCTGAGCCCACGGCCAGGGGGCGGCTCTGACGCGGTCCCCGCTGTCTGGCATCTCCTGATCCGGGAGGAATTTGCCTGGAGAGCGGGGCT
>NW_011407782.1:0-557 GCF_000754665.1 Bison bison bison | reverse complement strand
GAGGAAAAGCGGGTGACAGAGGATGAGATGGTTGGATGGCATCACCAACTCATGGTATAAGAGTCTGAGCATTCTCTGGAAGATAGTGAAAGTCAGGGAAGGCCAGCATGTTGTAAGTCCATGGGACTGCAAAGACTTGGACATGAAGGAGCAACTGAACTGAAAGACAACAACAAGAAAGCAAAATTGAAACATTTTTACCTTTTCTCTCTACCCTATCCCTCCAGAGATTGGAAACTCTAAGTTTCCAGTAGCTTTTTCAGATAAATTAGAAAAACTATCTCAGTAACTGGTCCATATAAAGAAATCTTAGAATTCTGCAGATCAGGAGAAGGGAAGAATTCACCTAGATCTGTTGGGTAAAATCTGTGATAAGCCCTTGGTGTGACTTTCCTAGCCCTGAGAGTTTTAAGTTCAATCTGAGACTCTTTATAAAAGTTTCAGTGAAGCAAAATATATATATATATATATATAGATAGCATATTCAAAAGCAGAGACATTACTTTGCCAACAAAGGTTCGTCTAGTCAAGGCTATGGTTTTTCCTGTGTCATGTAT
>NW_011407781.1:0-841 GCF_000754665.1 Bison bison bison | reverse complement strand
AACCACAGCAGAAAGTCACAGGAGGTAGGCTCTGAGTGCTAAGGCTCCAACCCACCCATTTTACAGGTGGGGAGAACGAAGCCCAGAAGGGATTCACCAAGGTCACATAGCTTGCGGGTAGAAAGCTACACACCAGGGGAATTTGAAGACAGCGCACTGCCCTCCCCGTGCCAGGCCCCAGCTCCCTCACTCACTTCCTCTCCTGGGGCCTCAGTCTCCTCATCTGTAAAACGGGAGTAAGTTGCTCGGGCTCTGGGTTGTTTGTGAAGACAGAGGAAACTTCGCTTGGGAAATGCTCGGCATGGGATGAGGTGTCCGTGAACTGGGGGACAGAGACTGGAGCGGGGAGGGGCTGACTCATTGGCTAAGACCCTGATGCTGGGAAAGATTGAAGGCAGGAGGAGGAGTGGGCGACAAACAATGAATGATTGGATGGCATCACTGCCTCAATGGAGATGAGTTTGAGCAAACTCTGGGAGAAGCCTGGTGTGCTGCAATCTATAGGATCACAAAGAGTCATACACGACTTAGCAACTGAACAATAACAACAGCAGACCTAAGATGATATTATGCCTTAAACTGTACTATGAAATCAACTCTGTGGCAGTGGGAACCATACACACATTTACTCACACAGAGAACACTTATTCATTCAACAGCACTTACTGAGCACCTATTTGAAGACAAAATCACCAAATCTCACCACATAAAATTAACCATGTTTAACATTTTGTATACCTGTGCTTTTTTCTCCACCTCCTTCTCCTATTTCTGAATTCTTGACTAACAAAGATTATACTATTCTGCTGAAACACATTTTTTCCTATTGAGTGATATCATT
>NW_011407780.1:0-585 GCF_000754665.1 Bison bison bison | reverse complement strand
CATGAAGTGATGGGACCAGATGCCATGATCTTAGTTTTTTGAATGTTGAGTTTTAAGACAACTTTTTCATGCTCCTCTTTTACTTTCATCAAGAGGCTCTTCAGTTCCTCTTCACTTTCTGCCATAAAGGTGGTGTCATCTGCATACCTGAGGTTATTGATATTCTGTCTGTTCTATTGGTCTTAAAGTTTTGGGATTTCTTTCTGACCCAAATTCCTAATTTTAATATTAAGTACTAATACCTGCCTACTAGAATATGTGCAAGTTCTGCCTGCAAGCATGTTTAGGACAGAAACTTGGGAGTCCTTGGGGTGTTGGTTTGAAAAGGCTGAAACAAATCCACAGCTTATGACTAGCCTCCTTCCTCGAACTTGGGAGACTTGGCTCTTTAAGGGGAAAGTGGCAGCCCAAGGGCAGCTGTATCTTATCCAGATGTTTCAGTGGCCGCACAATGACAGTAAAGCAAAAAACAAACCAAGTTCAAGAGAAACCCTCACAGGTTGTTCTGGAAATTGTCTTTGGACTGTCCTCATTTACTCCTCCCACTTTACTGCTGAAGAAACGGAGGCTGAGAGAATGCCAATG
>NW_011407779.1:0-518 GCF_000754665.1 Bison bison bison | reverse complement strand
CACACACACACACACACACACGTGCTTCTGCACCCCTGGGTGGGAACAAGATAATTTGCCCTGCACGAGGCAAATTGCTTACAAAACGCTAGTCTATTAGTCGCTAATGACATCTCCATGGATGGTACAAGGAAGCAGAGGGTTTGGGGTTGGCCTGGAGGCCTCTTCTGGACTCATGCAGCCCAGCCCCCTCCCACAGGCTGGCTCTGGCTTGTCAGTCAGGAAAAGACTGAGCTTCTCAGGGGTGCATACAGGTGGTGCTTAATAAATACTTTTGGGAGAGGAAGCTGGCTTCCTGCGGTCCCTGCACTGGACCAACTTTGTGGACGCCACAGAAACTCACCCAACCCGTTAGCAAAGCCGGGGAGTCAGGCATGATAAAAAAGCCCAAGGTCATAGAGTTGGGGGAAGTAAGTTGACTCAGGGGAGGGGGAGGAGGAGGTGTCTGAGCTACAGAGTTTCCCATGTAGCCAACAGGAAGACACGCTTTCAGATAGCGGCCCCCCTCACCATGTTTG
>NW_011407778.1:0-566 GCF_000754665.1 Bison bison bison | reverse complement strand
TCCCATCAACAGTGTAGAAGGGTACCCTTGTCTCCACACCATCTCCAGCATTTATTGTTTGTAGATTGTTTTTGATGATGGCCATTCTCCCTGGATAAGGAAATGGAAGCGCACTCCAATATTCTTGCTTGGAGACTCCCATGGACAGAGGAGCCTGACAGGTTACAGTCCATAGGGGTCGCAGAGTCAGACATGACTGAAGTGACTTAGCACACACACACGCAACAGGAGGTTAGACATTGAAGAAGAAAAGATTATTGAAAGAGCAACTATTAAACTAAACCACACAGAAAAACAGCAAACAACCTCAGTAACATGTAGAACAATTTCAAGTGGTCTAAACAACTGTGTCATTAGAGTCCAGGAAGGAAGAGAATAAACAAAAAATATTTGAAGATGCAATGGTTAAAATATACTATATTTGGTGGGTGGACATAGAGATAATCAAAGAAGAACAAAATGTTGAGCTGGCTGTTGGGTATATGGATGTTTAGACAACTCTTCTCTTTACTCTGTATATATTAAATTTTTTCTATATTAAAGTATAATTAAATAGATAATTGATT
>NW_011407777.1:0-538 GCF_000754665.1 Bison bison bison | reverse complement strand
AGTAATTTTCTGATACTATCTGATATATCATGTCATCTGCAAACAGTGAGAGCTTTATTTCTTTTCCAATATGGATTCCTTTTATTTCTTTTTCTTCTCTGATTGCTGTAGCCAGGACTTCCAAAACTATGTTGAATAATAGTGGTGAAAGTGGACACCCTTATTTTGTTCCTGATCTTAAGAGGAATGCTTTCAGTTTTTCACCATTGAGAATAATGTTTGCTGTAGGCTTATCATATATAGCCTTTACTATGATGAAGTAGGCTCCTTCCATGCCCATGTTTTTAAATTGTTTTAATCATAAATGGTGCTGGATTTTCTCAAAGGCTTTTTCTGCATCTACTGAGATGATCACATGATTTTATCTTTTAATTTGATAATATGGTATATCAGATTGATTGATTTGCATATATTGAAGAATCCTTGCAGACCTGTGTAGCTGAATTATGTTTGCTAAAGTTTTGTTGAGGATTTTTGCATCTATGTTCATCAGTGATATTGGCCTGTAGTTTTCTTTTTGTGTGTTGTCTTTGTCTGG
>NW_011407776.1:0-633 GCF_000754665.1 Bison bison bison | reverse complement strand
GTCTGACTCTTTGCGACCCCATGGACTGAAGCACACCAGGCTTCCCTGTCTATCAACGACTCCTGGAGCGTATTCAAACTCATGCCCATCGAGTCAGTGATGCCATCCAACCATCTCATCTTCTGTCCACCCCTTCTCCTCCTGCCTTCAATCTTTCCCAGCATCAGGGTCTTTTCCAATGATTCTCTCTGCAGCAGGTGGCCAAAGTATTGGAGTTTCAGCTTCAGCGTCAGTCCTTCCAATGTGGCAATACTTTGGGGAGGAGGACTTTTTATAAAACTTCAACCCAGATATGCTCCTAATGCTTTAGAGACTAATTTTCACATTTTCATGGCTGCCGGTGTGTTGCTGTTGTTATTATTTTAAGGCAAGTATACAGTTAGAGAGTGTTTGGAACAGGGCAAGTTAAAACATGAAATTTTGCAGTTTTTAGTTTAATTCAGCCTTTTCTTGAATAAATGCGACTCTAATTCCTGCAAGCATTTATTAATTCTTATAATCCTGAAACATTTGATACAGTATTCACCAGTACTTTTATAGAGGAGCGAGTTTTTCACAGGTTCTTTATTCACTATTTTGGAAGTACTTCCCAGACAGGGGGACCTTAGAGTCGCAACATCATTTGACTGTATT
>NW_011407775.1:0-578 GCF_000754665.1 Bison bison bison | reverse complement strand
ATGAGGTTGCAAAGAGTTGAACATGACTTAGCAACTAAACAACATCAATCCAGAAGGGTAAAGTCTTTATGCCCCTACAAAGGTTTGTAAGCTTATATTTGCCCATAAACAGAAGAAAAACACAATAACAAGGTTCCTATTTCCATACATATTTGAATTCTCCAATAAAGAGAAAGTATAAAATTTATAAGCAATTATATTTTTTCCATTTATTGTTTGATCACCAATTTTGTTATTCTTTTTTCCTTCCTTTTCAATGTTTGAATATATTCCTTATTATATGTTATAAATGGAATGATTTAGGATTTCTTAGTTTGTGCTGCCTGCCCCTAACATTTTTAATTTTTCCTCAAGCAAATTAATGGCCACAGTTCAATTTTCACTGGAGGCTTTGTTGAATACCATTATTATCCTAACTACCATTTCACTGGTTTCCTTAACCCAAATTATTCCATGTCTCATCTTTTTTAAAAAAACTATAGCATTTTGCACAGGGTTATTTTTTTTTTCAGGTCTTAGTTCACAAGTTTATTATGAAAAACACTGCAATATCCTTGTGCAGTAACATCATCTTGCAC
>NW_011407774.1:0-563 GCF_000754665.1 Bison bison bison | reverse complement strand
AAGTCCCCATTCAGACTATTTTCAAGTTCAAGACTTTGTTCTCTACCTTCTGAACTTAGTCCTCAGTGATGGATTTAGACATTAGGCCAGGTCTACACTAAGAAAATAAACAGATGTTCTGCTAGGGTCTTGGGGAAACAGCGATCTGACTCGGGGCCATGTGAGAAAACCATTGCATTCTAGAGGTTCTCATCTGCCTTTTACAGAAAGTTGTTGGTGTTTTCTATTAATAACAGGGTGAGATTAAGAGGGAAACAGAACACAAGGAACTTCCTGCTCTTAAAGGGCTGGGAATCTTCTATTTTTCCTGCCTTCTGTTTTTTTTTTTCTTCTGAAAGAGAACATTAAGCATTGTGGAGGGATCACAGAATACTTAGGAATTGCATGATTCCTTGTGTTTTCAAAGCCCAAATCTCCTTTGATATTTAATCTCTCCTCACAACAGCTCTGAACACTCGCAATAGCTCTGAACAGTATGCATGTCTTACAGGGTCGCTTTTCTAAAAGCAGGTAAACTCCAGCCAGCATGGAGCTGGTTGTTCCTGTGGCCCCAGCAGGGCCCG
>NW_011407773.1:0-754 GCF_000754665.1 Bison bison bison | reverse complement strand
GGTAAATTCAGTATTTGTCTGTCCTATGTTACGTGTGGTGAGCCTGGGCTCTGTTTATATTCTCCTATTACCCTTTGTACTGGTGTTATGACATGTTTCAGTTTCCAAAAATTGCCATAATGAAATACCACAAACTGGATGGCCTAAAACAATGGAAATGTATTCTCTAAAATTCTGAAAGCCAAAAATATGAAATCAGGGTCTCAGTAGGGCCTTGTCTCCTCTAGAGAAGACTCATTCCATGCTTCTTCCAGCTTCTAGTGGTGGCCCCAGGAGTTCCTTATTCTGCAACTGCCTCTCTTCAGTCTCTGACCTTGTTGCACACAGCCTTTCCCCTACCATGTCTCCTCTGTGTCTCTATATCCAAATGTCCCTCTCCTTTCTCTTTATAGACACCAGTCACTGGATCCTAATCCACAATAACCTCGTCTTAACTTGATTACAGTTGCAAAGACCTATTTCCAAATAAGGCTATGTTCTGGAGATCTTGGTGGACATGCATTTTGGAGCACACTGTTCAATTCAGTATATGATATTTATCAATATGGTTTGAGTTAGAGTTGCATGAAATTACACCTTTCCCCTACAGAAACCTTTGGAACTTTGTAGCCCTAGAGTGAGTGAAGGGAAGTCGTTCAGTCGTGTCTGACTCTTTGCGACCCCAAGGACTATAGCCTACCAGGCTCCTCTGTCCATGGGATTTTCCAGGCAATAGTACTGGAGTAGATTGTCATTTCCTTCTCCAAATTGGTAT
>NW_011407772.1:0-596 GCF_000754665.1 Bison bison bison | reverse complement strand
ATTTCCACCAAAAGGTATAGTTAGACTCTTTATATGAGTGGCCCTAAAATTCTCTTTTCTTATCTACTTCCCTATAGCTTTGAGCACCAAGTCTTCCTTTCCACTTAGGCTGTTGCTTCGATTCAAATATTTATTTCCTTTTTCTGGCACTACTATAATAGCTGCTTTCTTTCTTGGTCCAAGCATCCCCCCACCCCCCATCAGTGTTCACTTTTATTTTGCTGTCAGGGTGATCTTTCTAAAAAGTAAAATGGATAATCTGATTGTTGTACAGACAGAGAAGAAACATTTGATGTGCAGAGAACTTCACAGCTGTCTGTAGGCTGCAAATGGACTCTCCCCTCATCTAGAGCAGACTCTCAACCATCTCCCTGCCTGGTGTGTTCTGCACTTGAGCCACCCTAGGTTCTGAATAATCTCCAGCACCTTCTTGCCTTTGCACCTGCCGTGATCCCATGTAGGACACCTCCCAACCTCGTGACTGGGGCTAGGGTGAGGCAAGTGAATGTGGAGGCTGCAGAATTTAGGGAGGCACTTGATGTCAGGTTCACGCAGATGCTGTATTGCTTCTGAATGAACTGCCTGATGCAGCTGTC
>NW_011407771.1:0-595 GCF_000754665.1 Bison bison bison | reverse complement strand
TTGGCAACACTCTTCCAAGGAACCTTTTTGCCCATGTGTGGTTGACGAGGTCTTCTGACTTAGAGAATGAGAAATATGTGGTCTGGGCAGGGCCCAGCCTCCTTCCTTAATTGTTCTTCTATTTTCATCTTGGAGTTTCGGTCCATAGGGAATGAATCTCCAATCCTTTGCTGAAGATGAGGAGGGTATCTACCTCCTGCCACAGTTCATAGTGTCAGCAGACACAGAGCGAAATTGATTCTAATGTAATTACCTGAGTGGAGAATTTCAGGTTTTGTTACAGTAGGGCTTGGGACTAAAGGGAATAGTGAGGGCAATGGACAGGACTAAATACATTATCTTCATTTGGTTGACAATGTGCTAATTAGGGGGGAAAAAAAAGGATGAACTTAAAGTAAAGAGGTTCAGCACTATCAGAAAGATCAGAAGTTTGGTTTTGGGGGAGGAACACAAAAATTACCTTAGCTAAGTCAGAATTTCAGGTCAAGCTAAATCATAGAATGAAAATGGAGAGATCACAACAGAAAACACAGAAATACAAAGGATCATAAGGGACTACTATCAACAATTATATGCCAATAAAATGGACAACGTG
>NW_011407770.1:4988-5418 GCF_000754665.1 Bison bison bison | reverse complement strand
CCATTTTCCTTCTGTATTCTGTATTCTTTATCCATCTCCTTTGCCCAGTAGTTACTCAACACGTACAAGCCAACCCATCACCAGCTACCATATATTAATACATACAGGTTCAGAAGACATAAAATAGTTCTAGGAACAACATTCTCCAGTATCTGGATTTCTGTGGAGGACAACCAGGGAGCCAGGGCAGGGGTTAAATTCAACTTAGTTTGAATAACTTAATTGAAGTTATAAAGTATAATCTTTCTCAGAAGGTCATCTGTTATGCCCCTCTCTGATTGTTCCTGTCTCCTTCTTCAGGGTTAACTTGAAAAATATGACCCCTCACTTTCACTTTTGGAAACTTGTCCCCCCTAACCCATGCCCATTTGAGACAAAGATGAGTAGTGCTTATATTAAATCTCTTATTTCGGTTTAAGACTTGACTTAT
>NW_011407770.1:0-763 GCF_000754665.1 Bison bison bison | reverse complement strand
AAATAAAGTTAAAATAACTGTATAACAATTTTTTCAGTGCAAAAATTTCAAATGTCAATTCTATTAAATGGAGGTCAAAATTACATTAGGAATTAAACAATTTTTCCCCCAATTATTCTCCAGGAATTAAAGAAGAAAACATAGACCAAGCTCCAGTTTGAAAGAGCCATAATTCAGCACACTCTGTATTACTTCTCAGAGAAAGAAATCTGAGTTTCTAAAGGAAGAAGCAATGCATTAAGTGCTGGGGGAAAGAAAAATGAGGGTCTCCAGTCTTGGGAAGGTAGTGCCCTGAGGCAGACTGACCCAATCAGCTGTTGACAAAGTGGCATCACTACCGTGCTGTAGGGAGTGCATGCTTAGTCACTCGGTCATGTCTGACTTTTTGTGAGTCCATGGACTATATAGACTGCCAGGCTCCTCTGTCCACAGATGCTCCAGGGAAAGATCCTGAAGTGGGTTGCCATGCCCTTCTCCAGGGGATCTTCCAGACCCAGGGATTAAACCCACATCTCATTAAGTCTCCTGCATTGGCAGGTGGGTTCTTTACCATGGGTGCCACCTGGGAAGCCCTGAAGTTAGGGCTAGGCATATACTTTCTACCCTGAAATCTCTGGTATCTTCGTATTACCCAGAATACATAGCGGGGTCAACGAATATGTCCTTGAACAATGTAAAAAAGAAAGAAGAAAAACCTTCTATTACTCAATGCTACTTAATTTAAAATTCAAATTTTATTTACATTCTTCAGTGAAGGGATCAC
>NW_011407769.1:0-659 GCF_000754665.1 Bison bison bison | reverse complement strand
TGAACAGATTTCAGCACACTTAGGGAAATAGGAAGGTCAAATAGGAAGAAAGTCTAGAACCTAATGAGGTAAGAGATTCATTCAACTGTTCAACAAATATTTATTGAGTGCTCAGTATACACTAAGAATTATTATATATGCTGGGGATAAACTGGAAGAAAAAACAACAAAAATCCCAACCTGGAATGAAGATGATATCGTGTGGGAAGTTGGTAGGTGTTATCTCTTGAGTATGCATAGTGGTTAGGACATATATTGTAGGTTTCCTGCTGGTAACTAGTGATCAAGAGTGTGGTTTCTAGGTGTAAAATTTCAAGTTGCACTGATTCATGGGTACAAGAACCACCTCTTTAACTAGTGATATATATTACATTATGCTTTAATAAACTCTCTTGAAAAGCAAGTATGGAATTAAAAAAAAAACCCTAGTTCTAAAGGTAGAAGTCACTGTCCCCATTTTTCATAGGAGGAAACTATAATTCGCTGTAGGTCACCCTATCTGCTCTCAGTGAAGAAGGAAGGAAGACTAAATTAGTCTGAGAGGTCCTTCCATATTCCTTTCTGCATTGTCTTTCTACCTCTTCTTGCTCTTTTTTTCATTTAGGAAGTGATTTCCTCTTACCTGTTTGAAGAAAGGGAAAAGTCCAGCCTTGGGTTAT
>NW_011407768.1:0-574 GCF_000754665.1 Bison bison bison | reverse complement strand
CATGAAAAAATGTTCAGCATCACTAATTATCCATTGTGCCGTTCAGGCACTCAGTCATGTTTGTGACCACATGGAGTACAGCACACCAGGCCTTTCTCTCTTCCACTAGCTCCAGGAGTTTGCTCAAATGCATTTCCAATGAGTCAGTGATGCTATCTAAAGATCTGTTGCCTGCTTCTCCTTTTGACTTCAATCATTCCCGGCAACACATTTTTTTCCCAATAAGTCAACCCTTTGCATCAGATGGCCAAGGTATTGGAGCTTCTATCCCAGACGTGGAAGCAACATAAACGTCCATCAACAGGTGAATGGATAAAAAAGATGTAGTACATATATACAATGGAATATTACTCAACCAAAAAAAAAAAAGAGTGAAATAATGCCATTTGGAGTCCACATGGGTGAACCTAGATATAATCATATTGAGTAGGATGGATAGAGAAAGGCAAATATTGCATGATACTGCTTAGATGTGGAATTTTAAAAAATGACACAAAAGAACTTACATACAAAACAGAAATAGACTCACAAACACAGGAACAAACATAGTTGCCAAAGGGGAAAGAGGGGAAGG
>NW_011407767.1:0-618 GCF_000754665.1 Bison bison bison | reverse complement strand
TAAAAATTGTGTAAAAAATTTTAAAAATTAAAAAAAAAAAAAATCCTCCATGTAAACAACTGGTCAGTCTCCGGAAGATTGTAAGATCCGCACGGGCCACTTGGTGGTGCTCATGGCAGGGCAACTCTCTGTTCTTAAAAAAAAAGAAAAAAAAAGACACATCTTCACAGCTGTGACATTTTAGTTCTGCTTTACTGAACAGAAAGTGGTTCAGTTCCAAAGCTGATCCTAAATTCAAAACCACAGTGTATTGTACAGCATTGAACATTCCTGAGAAAAGTTTGAGGTGGAGTTCATTTGTACTGTTCCAGAACAATCTTCCATCAACACGCTCTTCTCACAAACAGAATTAGAAATACAACCTGTGACTAAAAGGTATTTTAACACTAAGCACACCTTAGCTCAAGTTCTAATGACCTTCTCTGGTTAGAAAAGTGGTCACTATTAAAGAATAAAGTTCACAAGGAAGAAAGAACATTCCCTTCCTCACTCAGTATATCTGACCGTGGCAGGGATTCAGAAATCCATAGGCAGAGTATCTCTCTTGCATGAGGTCCGTTTAAAAGCACAGAATGAGTGCAACCAAGCAGTTTTTCCAAAAACAGTTTTGATTTATTT
>NW_011407766.1:0-918 GCF_000754665.1 Bison bison bison | reverse complement strand
GATTAAGCAGGTTTGCAGTGGCTGGGAGACTGCAAAGAGCAGGACAAGGGTTGAGTGAGATAAACTCCAGTTCCTAGTATTGCCAGCCCCCACTTTCTGAGACTACGTGACCTACATGATCTAGACTTTGCAAGGGGCAAGCTGAGTTAGAGGCAGAAGGAGATGACGTAAAATTTTAACTTTTCCTCTTCACTTCAGTTAAAAAGGAAGAAAGAAACAGAATAGATAAGTAGATCACTTGACTTAAAAAGTTTTAAAAAAAGAAACAATAGTTTAGGGATAAACCTAGTCTTACTTCCTCCTCAAGGGAATTACCTAACGAGCAGGTATGCAAATTTGAGCTCGGCAGGGACTAATGCCCCACCCAGGTGAAGGAAGGAATGATGATATTAACCTTTTCTGACTTGAGTCACCTAAAGCTTGGTCTCTGTCAACATTTATTCAGTTCTCTGCTGAAGCCCCTTCATGAAAACGCAAGTACTCTTCGCTTAAAACTTCCCTCATTTTGCAGTTCCAGGAGACGTTACTTTGGGAAAGATACCCAGCGTCCCCCTGACTTGCTGCAAGTGATAAATCCTTCCTTCTCCCAATCTTTGGCTCGGTTGTATTTTTTGGTTCAACCAAGAGGCCAACCCAGTTTTTGTTTTTTCAACATTTGTTTGGCTCTAGCAGTTCTAGTTATGTGAGGCACGAGGGAGCTTCAGCAGTGGCATGTGAGGCAAGAGGAAGCTTCAGCTGTGGCACGTAGGATCTTTAGTTGCAACACTTGAACTCTTCGTTGAAGCATGTGGGGTCTGTTCCTTGACCAGGGATCAAACCTGGGTCCCCCGCATTGTGAGAGTGGGGTCTGAACCACTGGACCACCAGGGGAGTCCGCTGAACCCTGTTTGTAGGCGACACTTTTCCTTCTCCTTACAG
>NW_011407765.1:0-572 GCF_000754665.1 Bison bison bison | reverse complement strand
GGTCGCAAAGAGTCAGACACAACTGAGTGACTGAACTGAACTGAAGCACATTAATTAATGTGAAACACCAGATTAACAAAATGGACATTTAAAATCTCATTATCATCTAATCACAAACAGAAAAATCATTTGACAAATTCAACGTTGATATTATGATTAAAACTCTCTCAACAAATTAAGAATAGAAAGAACTTCCCTCACTATAGTAAAAATCATGTGTTAAAAATTAAAAAGAGAAAAAGAAAAACAGCTAACATCACATTCAATGGCGAAAACCTGAAATCTGTTCTTATAAGATCAGGAATAAAGCAAAGATTACCACTTGTATGAATTATAGTCAATAAAGTACTAAAAGTCCCACAAGGTAGAACTGTTAGGTAAGAAATAAAAAGCTTCCAAACCATAAAAGTAGTGACACTATTTCTGTCTGTAGATGACATCATCCCATATGTAGAAAATCAAAAAGATACCATAAGAAAGAAAGAAAAAAAAAAAAAAAACTCAAAGCTAATAAATGAATGCAGCCAAGTTGCAAACTACAGTTCAGTTCAGTTCACTTGCTCAGTCGTTTC
>NW_011407764.1:0-536 GCF_000754665.1 Bison bison bison | reverse complement strand
TATATTGATTGAGCTTTAATTTCTTCATCTGTAGGTGTAGGATGAGAGCTGCTAAAGATCTATCACAGACTTGTTATTAGAATCACAACATTAATTTATCCAAGGCCCTTTCCTTTTGTCCTGAAGGAATACCTTTTTTGTTTTGTTTTGCATTTAATCCTCTCTTCTTTCCTTTTTTTATCAGTTCACTCCTTACCAGTTCATCCAGCAGCTTATCAGAGACCCACCTTGTGTTAAGTGTTAATGAGAGAGTTGTTTTTTCGGGAGAAATGGGAGGGGTAGATGCATCCCTAGCATCTAACACAGTGCCTGGCACATGGCGCTGTACCCAGTGTATGTTCCGTGGGACAAATGCAAGTGCCTGTCCTTGAGGAGTGTTCAGCGTGTCTACAGAAGGCCAGTGCCAGGTGTGAGTGTCACCAGGGCAGCCAGCCAAGGACGAGGAGCAGAGCAGGGGCGATCGACAGACAGAGGGAGGTGATCCTCCAGCTGCTTCTGCCGGCATGGAAATGTAAAGCCGGTTCTCCCTGCGATTG
>NW_011407763.1:0-738 GCF_000754665.1 Bison bison bison | reverse complement strand
CTCCTGGGTATATACTCAAAAAAATAAAAATATTCAAACAAAAATATGCACATGAATTCTTTAATAGCACTGTTCACTATAGCCATAAGCTGGAAACTGTCCAAATATCCATCAGCTAATGAATGGATAAGCAAATATGGTATATTCATACAATGGGATATTATTCATCAATAAAAAGGAATGAAGTACTAATTTCACACTACAATATGGATGAACCTTGAAAACGTTGTTAAGTGAAAGAAACCAGACATAAAAGTCCACATACTATCTGGTGTGAAATGTCCAGAAAAGGAACATCTATAGAAAGACAATGCAGTTAGTAGTTGCCAGAGACAGGATGGAGTAGGGGAGTGATTGTTTAATAGGTACAGGTTTTTCTTTAGGGATGATGAAAATATTCAGGAACTAGGTAGTCGTGATAGTTATACAACATTGTAAATATACCACATGCAACTGAATTACACATTTTTAAATGGTTAAAATGATAAAATGTTATATGTATTTTACCATGATTTTTAAAAATAACTTAAAATTAAGCTAGTTTTTTTTTTTTTTTTTAAATAACACTAAAGACCACCTGACCTGCCTCTTGAGAAACCTATATTGCAGATCAGGAAGCAACAGTTAGAACTGGACATGGAACAACAGACTGGTTCGAAATAGGAAAAGGAGTACGTCAAGGCTGTATATTGTCACCCTGCTTATTTAACTTCTATGCAGAGTACATCATGAGAAACG
>NW_011407762.1:0-548 GCF_000754665.1 Bison bison bison | reverse complement strand
TTTTTTTTTTTGATTCTGAGGCTAGCAATCAGAGACAAATGGACTGGGCAATTAGGTTTGAAGCAAAGGCTCAGTGGAAAATGTTACGCATCAGTACCTTATTGCTTTACTATTTTATTTCTCTTAGATATTCACTTAGTGGGAAATATCTATCTCTAAATATTTTGTTTTCTGATTCTCCCATAGTTTTGGATTCAGTACTGATGAACATAATTAATTTAACTATAAGCCCCGAAGCACTTTTTTGTTCATAGTAGATTGTACATATCATGTCCCATTTCTGATGAAAACCTACCATTACCATATGGAGGGCTGATATGCTACCATCCTTTGCCACAAGTCCTTCTCATAAGAGCTCAACAAGGAGGCTTGCCTTTTTAACTACTTTCTGTTGTTGCTGCTGTTCAGTCACTAAGTTGTATCCAACTCTTTGCATTCCCATGAGCTGCAGCAGGCCAGGCTCCTCGGTCCTTTACTATCTCCTGGAGTTTGCTCAAATTCGTGTTCATTGAATCGGTGATGCTATCTAACCATCTCATCTTCTACTG
>NW_011407761.1:0-517 GCF_000754665.1 Bison bison bison | reverse complement strand
GTGCCCTGAGAGAGAAGGGACCAATCCATCAGGGCAGCTGGGGTCCCCCACCCCCAACCTGGGATAAGGGAACCAGTTAAGGGCCCTCTCTGGCGGGTCCCATGGGCCAACTGGGAGCCAGCTCTTGCTTCCACATAGATCATTCCAGAGGGAACCAAGGAGGACCGCCCACGGAGGCACTTTCTTAGTGATATTGCTGATAGCTGGGGTAGCCTCGGGCCTTGGTACCCTCCTTTGGGGGCAGCTTGTTGGGGTTCTCCAATAAGGGGAGTGCACTGAGGAAGTGCTGGATAGTGTAGTGAGTGTGGAGGATGCCAACACGCTGGATGAGGGCCAACAGAATGCCCACCCCCCCAAGCACTGCTGAGCCCACCATCACCAAGGAGCCACTGTGGGCAGCTAGCACAGACCTGTCAGTGCTTCACTGGTAATAGAGTACCAGAAATCTTCCTTGCCCCGCAGCCACACCAGACCCGTGGATGGTGGAAAACAGCCTCCCCACTCCTGCCCACACACC
>NW_011407760.1:0-517 GCF_000754665.1 Bison bison bison | reverse complement strand
TCTCATATTATTTTTTAGTTCTCCCTGGTATTTGTAACTCCACTAAGGGCCATCTGTAGATTTAATTAACTTGTTGAATCCTCCTTCTTCCAGATCATTAATGAAGTTGTTAAATAAGTCTGAGTGCAGTGCTTATCTCTATGGTATCTTGATGGTCCTTCAACCCCAATTATGTACTACATTTCCCTCTGCCGTTTCCTCTTATTTATATTCCCTTAGTCATTTCTCAAACCATTGAAAGGCCTACTTCCAAATCATTTGAAATTACATTTCAAATGAAATTTCATATGAAATAGCTCTTGGATTTTTTTAAAACCTGACTTAACTATCCTTAGTGGAAAGGCAATTTATGGCCCCAATTTTCATAACATCCTGAGAATTTAAAGAAATAATTCAGTTAACATATTAAATAATGCTCTATTGGTCTTTGAAATTAGATAGATACTCTACTTCCAAAGGGGAAATGTCTACCTTTCCAGGAAGCTTCTTCTAATATTTTTTTAGAGAGAATAATTGT
>NW_011407759.1:0-591 GCF_000754665.1 Bison bison bison | reverse complement strand
GGACATGAGTTTGAGTGAGCTCCAGGCGTTGGTGATGGACAGGGAGGCCTGGCGCGCTGCAGTCCATGGGGTCAGAGTCGGACACGACTGAGCGACTGGAGCTGGTGATGGACAGGGAGGCCTGGCGCGCTGCAGTCCATGGGGTCGGAGTCGGACACGCCTGAGCGACTGGACTGAGGGGCAGTGTAGCCCTGCTGCCCCAGCGCTGCAGACCTCGAGGTTCGCTGGCATCTCTCTCTGTTATGAAACGGGAGGCGGTCAGGTAGATGCTCACGAGTCCTGGAGCCATCAGCCCTGCCTTTTTGAAGGACTCCACAGTGAAGGGAACACTTACAGCTGCCCAGGTTCCAGTTTTACCCTGGGCTTTGATCAAAAAAGAGGGCCAGTGGCTCAAGGCCTGGGCAGGGGCAGTGAACAGAGAGGGGGGCAGGGGGAGGCGTGGTGAGGAGGTGACACGTTTGGTGGGTTCATACCTGCAAGGCTGAATTATTACTGCAGCCGGATCAGGCCAGGGGTGAGGGAAGGAGTCCGGGAGCAGATGCCCTTACTGGTGGTGATGGAGGCGGGGGTGGGGCTGAGGGGGCAGGGAAG
>NW_011407758.1:0-604 GCF_000754665.1 Bison bison bison | reverse complement strand
GTTTGATCACTGAGTTGGGAAGATCCCCTGGAGAAGGAAATGGCAACCCACTCCAGTATTCTTGCCTGGAAATTCCCATGAACAGAGGAGACTGGCAGGCTACAGTCCATAGGGTCGCAAAGAGTCAGACATGACTTAGCGACTAAACAATAACAAAACATTAACAAGAAGCTAGGCTCTAAAGACTTGACATCTCTTCAATGCATGAGCTTGGGCAGTGGGGCTTTTGGTTACCACATTGAATTCTTGGACTTGCTTACCAGCTTTAATTTTCACCAAGTTCTTGAAAGGTCATAGAATATAAGTAAAAGACATGAGATTCATGCCTTTAGGGCCATATAGCAGCTTCATAAAGCTAAATTCTCACAAACAGAACCACCAGGCTCAAAAGCTTAAAAGAACCAGCAAGGAGATTGAGGTAACAGAGAAAATATGAGAAGATGTTTTAAATCTGAATGCTGGCTGAATTATTCATTTGTATTAACTAAGACATCACAGATTTGAACTGAGTTTACCTGGAGACCTGGGTTCATCACTGGGTTGGGAAGATACCCTGGAGAAGGAAATGGCAACCCACTCCAGTATTCTTGCCTGGAGAACTCCA
>NW_011407757.1:0-754 GCF_000754665.1 Bison bison bison | reverse complement strand
GGTCACAAAGAGTTGGACACCATTGAGCGAGTAAACTGAACTGATCCATAGTTTAACCTTGAACTTTAAAGATTTTCATATGTGACTCATTTTGCTTTCACAACAATGACTTAATTTTTTATATAAATTTTGCAGACTCTGAGGATTTACTTGACCTTATATAGTATTTTGTACTCAGTTGTGTCCAAATCTTTGTGGCCCCATAGTATACAGTCTGCAGGCTCCTCTGTCCATGGGATTCCTCAGGCAAGAATAGTGGAGTGGGGTGCCATTTCCTACTCTAAGGAATCTTCCCAACCCAAGGCTCAAACCTGTGTCTTTTGGGTCTCTTGTGTCTCCTGCATTGGTAGGTGGATTCTTTACCACTAACACCACCTGGAAAGCCCATATGTCAGTATAATCAGTATATTTACGTCAGTATAATCAGTTCAGTTCAGTCAGTCAGTCATGTGTGACTCTATAATATTCATATTTATTATTTTAAAGATTTGAATAGTCATTAGTGAAAATAAGCATTATTCCAGTTCCAAAATGTTGTTGTCCTTGAGAATCAGAGACTTGAATGAGGGAGAAGCTAAGGAGCTGATCATAGACTAATAGCATCCACAAATTCATGGTAGTTTGTATAGGCTATTAAAGCTCAGAGCTATAGGCTATGACTTACCACATTATAGGGGCAAAACAATTTTCTTAGTGTAACTTAATCTGAATTCCAGAATAGTGAACACAGATTACTGTGCTACTATGCTGTTGG
>NW_011407756.1:0-598 GCF_000754665.1 Bison bison bison | reverse complement strand
CTTGATCTTAGTTTTTAAATGTTGAATTTTAAGTCAGCTTTTCAACTCTCTTCTTTCACCCTCAAATGGCAAGAAATTATTGTGCTATTGTTGGATACCTGAAGTTCGTAGCCATACTCTGAGAGTACTCTGAGAGTGGGCTTAGAACTTATTACAAATTATCATTGTGACTTCGTATAATAATGTTATTGATAATAATAATAATAGCTAACATAAATTTAATGCTTACTTAGTACTTTGCTTATATTAACTTTTCATACTGTTCATGGGGTTCTATGAACAGTAATAAATATATTAACTTAAATATGCCTCACAATATCCCCATACAGTAGACTCTATTATTATCCACCTTGTACAAATGAGGACATTCAGACCCTGGGAAGTTAAATTGTTTGTCTAAGATTACAGGTGGATCTCTAGAGACTTTGGTTTTAATTATTGTACTATGTGATCATTGTACCTCAAGTTTGGGAAGGATCAGAAGAATTAGTGAGCTCAACAATTTTTTCCAAATGTTTTTAAAGCTTTCAAATTATTTATTTAAATCACTTTTACATAGGAATTATATATATATAACATTTTAACATGGAACCCTTTG
>NW_011407755.1:0-685 GCF_000754665.1 Bison bison bison | reverse complement strand
TTTTTTTTTTTTTTTTACCACTAGTGCCACCTGGGAAGCCCCTGGATTCCCCATGGAGACCTCCAATTCAATGTCCAGAGCAGAACTCACCATTTCTTCTACTCCTGAGGTCTTGACTTTCCTCCTTTATTTACAAATCTAGGGAACAGCATTCAATCCAGAATTATGCCAGCCATGTTGACTCCTCCTCACCACATAATTTGCTGAGATTCTCATTCACTTAGTAATTCTGGTCTATTGACCCTTCTTGCTACTCAGACTGCTAGTATAAGGAAATCATCCTTTCTGGTTGAGATATTGCAACAGCCTCTTAACTACTTTTCATGTCCCTAGTTTTGATTTCCCAAACCATACAACACACTGTTGCTAGGTTATTTTTCTAAAACTGAAATCTATTATGCAACACTCTTGCTTAAAATAATTCAGTGATTCCTTGTCTACCTACAGCCAATAATTTACAGACAGGAAGTCCAGAAGGAGCATGATGCATCTTCTTGAGGATGAATTGATTTGCAGGTAAAAATTTAAATTATATTAAAATTAATGTATTTTAAAGTAAGTTAGAAAATTTACATTTGTTTTTAAACATAGAAATTTGAGGAATTTTAACTTGAGCAACAACAGTTTCAGGTAGACTACATATCTCTGGAGAAGGGCATGGCAACCTACTCCAGTATTCCTGCCT
>NW_011407754.1:0-587 GCF_000754665.1 Bison bison bison | reverse complement strand
GCTGAAAAAATTGGTTGGCACAGGTGAAGCACATAAGAGCTGTGAAAACACCTGCCCCCAAACCCATAGACTTCTGTGTTAGGATAAGTTGGTCATGAAGTGGGTCAGACTGACCCACTAGGTCACTCACCAACCTCAAGAAATTTTCCATGCAACCATATACACTGTAAAATACCACATAATTTCCAACTCAGCAGCACATTGCTTTTAGGTATTAGTCCATCTCCAGGAAACCCAAAGTCTTAGCTAATGGGATCCTTAAACTCTGAAAAGTCAAGTGTACCATTTTTTCACACACCTGCTTATTTTATATCTGAAAAATATGATCCTGGAAGCTATAAATATCTACAAAAATGGCAGAATATTATCAAAAACAACCTAGAATTGCAATGGTCATTATGGGGAACATTTTTAAAAATAATCTATCCCCCCAACTTCTTCTTTAAAAATAATTAATTAATTTATCTATTTATTCTTATTTTGGCTGCTCTGGATCTTTGTTGGAGAAGGCAATGGCACCCCACTCCAGTACTCTTGCCTGGAAAATCCCATGGACGGAGGTGCTATCTGTGGGCTATTCTCTAGTT
>NW_011407753.1:0-560 GCF_000754665.1 Bison bison bison | reverse complement strand
GCCAATGCAGGAGACATAAGAGATGGGGTTCAATCCCTGGGTCGGAAACATCCCCTGGAAAAGGGTATGGCATCCCACTCCAGTATTTTTGCCTGGAGAATCCCATGGACAGAGGAGCCTGGCTGGCTCCTCCATGGGATCTCAAAGAGCTGGACATGACTCAAGAGACTTAGCACAGATGCAAACTTTAGAACAATAGGTAATTTTCTTTGGACATTGCCCCCAAACCATGTTTTTCACTAACAGAAGAACACATTTTAACTTTAACATAAGTTAAAACTGCTTAACATCTGAAAAGTGGCTGTTTCAGAACATAATAAGTCCCGTGTGAAATCACAGTGAGGCTGAGGGCTATGAATCCTTCCCCACCCAGGATTCTGTTTCCTCTGGATATAACAGATCGATGCTAGGGGTTGTCAGTTTACCATAGGGATGTGCAAAAAAAAAAAGTGTTGTTACGTTCTAGGCAGTGTGGTGTGGGGCCATTGCCACAGACCAAGAGTGAGAGGATTGGACTTGACAGTGGAATCTATCATTTCTAACAGTGTGGCCTTGATTGC
>NW_011407752.1:0-572 GCF_000754665.1 Bison bison bison | reverse complement strand
GGGAAGAAAGAGTAGTTTGTCACTTGGGGAAAAGAAGTTGCTGAGAAATATGTAAGGCACCTTCCTTTTCTGTTCACTCCTCATCAGCCCCGCTGCTTTCCTTTTGGAGGACCCTTGGCTAAGTCCCATCCACAGCTCATTTGCATTGTCCAGGCTTGCCCCTCTGGCCTCTGAGAGGAATGTAGCCAATGAATAAGAAAGAAGCGGCAGGCTCTCTGCCCCTGCTGGCATGAAGAACAAGTAGGGACACAAATACTATCCCTTCCTCAGCTCTGCTTCCACCTCCTCTCCTTCATCAAAAAACAATCCGGAAGCATTTCTTTACACACAGCCCTTGCCCTGACCATCAAAGGCAACAAGGGCTAAGTGACACCAAAAATGCGGAAAGCACACATGGAGATGGGGGAGAGAAGTGGGTTAATGTGGTAAAATGTGTAGTCCAGAGATATTTATGCCAGTGACACATCTGGGGATAAGTGCAGTTTGTGGCTAAGCAATCAGGATAAATGCGTGTAATTGTGATGAAAAGTGGAGGTGGGCTTATTGTTAAAGGTCTATTTCTGGTTTATCTG
>NW_011407751.1:0-569 GCF_000754665.1 Bison bison bison | reverse complement strand
TCAAAGAGAGATTCTACACTATTAAATACTCCTTGAATTTCTATTTTTTATGGTTTATTTATAGAGTCAGAATATTCTTATCACCAACTCCATTATTGCCATCTTCCTTATCACCATAAAAATAGAAAAAATAAAAATACATATTTCATATAAACCAGACACTGACCTAAGCACTTAAATTTTATCTCATTTAATTCTTTTGAACAACACACACATACACACACAGATGAAACAGAGAGTTTAAGTAACTTGCTGAAGACAACTCAGCTAATAGTGCCAAAGTCAGGATTGTCTGGTATTTTGTTGTTGTTATTGTTGTTGTTTGTTTTAATAAGTCTGAGACCTTACTCACATGCCTCATCACCTCTAATCTGTAAGCAAACCTGAAATCTTTAAAGCTGAGATCTCAGAACCTGTCCCAGACATCAGTTAATTTCTTTCTTTGTCTTTCTTTTGATACTTGTATAAGCCTACAGAGGGTAGAACTAATCTTTTAATGCCCAAGTCCTTTTGGTTTCTGCAAAAACTTCTAAGTACAGGGGAAATGAAAGCATTTATTTTAGCACTTG
>NW_011407750.1:0-542 GCF_000754665.1 Bison bison bison | reverse complement strand
AATTTTAATAAAAATTTAGCTATATCTTATCCTAGAAAATTACTAACTTGGTATAAGAAACTAGTCACTTTAAAATTTAAAGTGTTTTAAAAGATGAGATTAGAATCTTAGCCAAAGAGTATGATTAACTGTAAGTTTTTGGTAATGTTTGCATGAATGTGTTCAAAATGGCTAGGATTTGTACTTGTAGCAATTAGTTTAAAAATTTGTCTTAATCCCCAACTCAGAAAGCTGAGAATGGGAAATCAGTTGAAAACAAAATATACACCATATAGCACAAAAGTGTCATGTGAGAAAGTATCATGATATAGGGAATAATTTCAAAGAGATGCATATTGGATATGGAAGAATGGTAAAGTTCTCACAGAGTGCAACTAAGCTTTTAAAATTCCATAGACATTAAATGGGCTGTGCTTTTGTTTTTAAGTCTTATACTTCAGTACATTTTATTTATTTTTTTTTTTTTTGAGATAGTAAAGCTGTATTAAGTTCTTCTTTTTTTTTTTTTTTTTTTTTTTATTTTTTTTTTTTTTTTAATTTTT
>NW_011407749.1:0-664 GCF_000754665.1 Bison bison bison | reverse complement strand
GGAAGCGATGCACTCCCACCGTGAAGGAGAAACAGGAACACTTGTTTTAACTTGAGTGGATCCAAGAAAATGAGCACTGGAAAAGTGGCAAGGAGGAAAATGACTTGCTTCAAAAGTGAAGTGGGACGCACAGCAAGAGCCATGCACTGGGGAGAGAATGGGAGTTCAGCTGAAGGAGGTTCTGAGACTCGGGGCCTGTCTCAGGTTGACCAGATGAAGAAGGATGCTGTGTTGTTTTTTTTTTTAATTTTTAAATTATTTTTATTGAAGTATAGTTGCTTTACAATGTTGTGTTAGTTTCTATTGTGCAGCAAAATGAATCAGCCATATATACATATACACACACACACACACACATATATATATATATATACACACACACACACACACACACCAGGGTCCTCTGCCCATGGAATTCTCCAGACAAGAATACTGGAGTGGGTTGCCATTTTCTCCTCCAGGGGATCTTCCCAACCCAGGGATCAAACCTGTGTCTCCTGGATTGGCAGGCAGATTCTTTATCACTGAGCCACCAGGGAAGCCCAAATATACATATACTCCCTCCCTTTTGTGTTTCCTTTCCATTTAGGACACCTGGTGGTCCAGTGATAAGACTCAGCACATTTTTAAGCATCTTATGGTGGGTATCAGGATGGTTTTTCAA
>NW_011407748.1:0-726 GCF_000754665.1 Bison bison bison | reverse complement strand
TTCATTTTGCTATAGTTTATTGTCACAGCTCCCTAAAGAAGGACTATGGTACATAAATTTTCTGAGCCTGTATCTGAAAATATCTTCTAGCACTCAGTGTTACTGATAAGAAATTTAATACCAATCTGACTTTGTTCTAAAAGTTTACATTGCTGTGTGCAGTCTTTTTTTATTTATTTAATCCACTGGAATGGACACTAAGTATTTTCTTTGATCTATAGATTTATGTACTTTACCATTGAGACAGTCAGTCCCTTTAATTATTATGGGCTTTCTCATGGCTCAGGCAGTAAAAGAATCTGCCTGCCATGCAGGAGACCTGGGTTCGATCCCTGGGTTGGTAAGATCCTTTGGTGAAGAGAATAGTTACCCACTCCAGTATTCTTGCCTGGAGAATTCCATGGACAGAGGAGCCTGGAGAGCTACAGTCCATGGGGTACAAAGAGTCGGACATGGCTGAGCAATGAACACATTCACTTTCCACTTGAATTCTTGCTTCGATAATTTTTTTTTTTCTTGGATTCCTCCTTCTGTGATTTGTATTATTCTAGGTTTGAACTTTTTGAATTTTATTTCTTTCTAAGTTCTCAATTTCTATATCTTGCTCATCTTCATCCACCTCAGCCCCATCTTTTCCATTTTACTATATTTTTATAGGCAAATCTCCTCAAATGTATTGTCCAAATATCCTACTAAGTTTTTTAATTTTAGTAATCATAACTGAAA
>NW_011407747.1:0-522 GCF_000754665.1 Bison bison bison | reverse complement strand
ATTGTTCATAATAGTTAAAAAGTAGGAACAATTCAAGTCTCTATTAACTGTTGAACAGATAAACAAAATTTGGTATAAACAATGGAATATTATTTGGCAACAAAAAAGGAATAGAATAATTGGACATGCTACAATAAAGATGAACTTAAAATATTATGGCAAGCAAAGAGGCCATTCACAAAAGATCACATATATTAAGTCCATTTATTATAAACGTTCAGATTAGGTACATCTATTGAGAAAGAAAACGATGGCTGCCTAGGGCTTGGAGGATTAAGGGAAAGTGAGGACTAAAAAGCAAGACATATTGCTCATGGGTATAAAGTTTCTTTGGGGATGCTAAACATGTTCTAAATTGACTATGGTAATGGTTGCAGAACTTTGGGCGTATGCTTAAAAAAACATTGACTGTACACTCTAAATGAGTCAGTTGTATGGTATGTGAACTCTATCTCAATAAAGTTACCAAAAAATGAGAAGGGGAACATTTAAATAATAGATTATATCATTACTTGTATGGTA
>NW_011407746.1:0-631 GCF_000754665.1 Bison bison bison | reverse complement strand
AGAGAGGGGAAAGAATGAGTTGGACTATTTCCCCTTGTTTTTTAACATTAGAAGATTCCTGGATCACTAGGATAAATCCTATCTCAACAGTTGTAAACAGGATTCTTTCCAGGTCCTACTTGCTAACTCCTGCTCTGAGTCTGTAGATTTCAGGAAGTGTCCTGTCTCTTTGTCCTCTGAATAACAAATGTCTTGTCTTTCTCTCAATGCCTCAAGCGTAAAATTTGTTGTAGATTTTAGGTGTAGAGTTTTAGATTGTAGAATGGAAGCCTTGTCATTAATGTGCCTACTCATACTTTCTATGATTTGCATAAACCAGATATATGTGTGTGTGTTTCTTATGACCCTATGAACAAGCAAGAAGCTGGATTCAATGCCCTTTATATGTATGGACTGGTTCCTTTCAGAGCCTTGGATTCACATTCCATGTGTGGAAGCTGCTCTCCTGAAGGTTCTCAGAAAAAGTCCTGTCATCCCAGCTCTCTATCTCCCTGGCTTTGGTTACTGCTCAGCCTGCTTCTACTTGCAGAATATTCAGTTGTGGGGACAGATGACAGATCCTATCTTTGAAGGACCTTTGTGATCATCTCCAGTTATCTTACAGGAGAAGGTGGCATCTGAGGAACCATTT
>NW_011407745.1:0-532 GCF_000754665.1 Bison bison bison | reverse complement strand
TCAAATTCATGTCCATCGAGTCAGTGATGCCATCCAGCCATCTCATCCTCTGTCGTCCCCTTCTCCTCCGCCTTCAATCTTTCCCAGCATCAGGGTCTTTTCTAGTGACTCAGTTCTTCGCATCAGGTGGCCAAAGTATTGGAGTTTCAGCTTCAACATCAGTCCTTCTGATGAATATTCTGGACTGGTCTCCTTGAGGTTAGACTAGTTGGATCTCCTTGTAGTCCAAGGGACTCTCAAAAGTCTTCTCCAACACCACAGTTCAAAAGTATTAATTATTCGGCACTCTGCTTTCTTTATACTCCAACTCTCACATCCATACATGACTACTAGAAAAATCCTAACTTTGACTAGATGGACCTTTGTTGGCAAAGTAATGTCTCTACTTTTTAATATCCTGTCTAGGTTGATCGGCTTCCCTGGTGGTTCAGATGGTAAAGCGTCTGCCCGCAATGTGGGAGACCTGGGTTTGATTCCTGGGTCGGGAAGATCCCCTGGAGAAGGAAATGGCAATCCACTCCAGCACTCTTGC
>NW_011407744.1:0-522 GCF_000754665.1 Bison bison bison | reverse complement strand
AGATTTCATTCCTTCATTGGATATGCTGCATTTAGACTTATGTAAGAGTAGATATTCCCACCCTAAGAAGTGTGTGTGTGTGTGTGTGTGTGTGTGTGTATTTGTGTTTTCTTTTCCAATTTATCATTTTATCTACTGGTTTTCATTTTATCTACTTTCCAGAAAATTACTAGCTGTAATTTTCAGAACCCTTTCCCAATCACTCCCCTCTTTGTCCTCCCGAAAAATACACACTATCTTGACTTCTAACTCTATGAAGTAATTTTTGCCTGTTTCTGAGTTGCATGTAAGTGGAATCATACAGTACTTATGCTTTTATTTTTCTTTCTCACCTTCATGGGATACATCATCCATGTTATTGCATATCAGTTCAGTTCAGTTGCTCAGTTGTGTCCGACTCTTTGCAATCCCATGGATTGCAGCACACCAGGCTTCTCTGTCCATCACCAACTCCCGGAGCTTGCTTATGCCTGTCCATTAAGTCAGTGATGCCATCCAACCATCTCATCCTCTGTTGTATAA
>NW_011407743.1:0-574 GCF_000754665.1 Bison bison bison | reverse complement strand
GAAAGTGAAAACATTAGGTTTTCAGTCATGTTCAACTCTGTGTGATCCCATGGACTGTAGCCTGCTAGACTCCATCATTGGAATTCTCTAGGCAAGGATACTAGAGTGGGTTGCCATTTCCTTCTCCAGGGGATCTTCCCCAACCCAAAAATCGAACCCAGGTCTCCTGCATTGCAGGCAGATTCTTTACCGTCTGAGCCACCAGGGAGTATCCAAGAAGTAAACCTATTTCTCAACAGGTTTTATGTTGATTACAGAATATTTATTCTTAGAATATCTGTCAAATCATGCTTTCAGTATGTAGCTGTTATGTTATTTTTATTTGGATGTCTGTGAACAAGAAGAAAGGGATCCAGGTAACATGCAAGTTAAATAATTAGTGTCAAGGGTGATAGTCCTTGGTGCCACTTACCAATATTCGGTTCTCTTCTCCTTTCTGGCTTCCCTGATAGCTCAGTTGGTTAAGAATCATCCTGCGATGCAGAAGAGCCTGGTTCGATTCTTGGGTTGAGAAGATCCCCTGGAGAAGGGAAAGGCTACCCACTTCAGTATTCTGGCCTGGAGAATTCCATGG
>NW_011407742.1:0-522 GCF_000754665.1 Bison bison bison | reverse complement strand
TGAGAGTCTTCCCCAACACCACAGGTGGAAAGCATCAATTCTTCAGCGCTCAGCCTTCTTTATGGTCCAACCCTCACATCTGTACGTGACTACTGGAAAAACCATAGTTTTGACTTTACATTATGTCTTTTTTTTTTTTGAGTGACATCTCCACAATCATCAAACCAAGTGTAAACATCTTGAGATGAAAATCTCTGTTAAAGGCTGTCTCTCTGGCTGAAGGAGGATTTTGATAACTGTTGTTTAAAAGACTGAATAGAGCTTGGGGTAGTGGGTGGAGCGTGATGTCTCACATGTAGCCTGGAGTAGCCCAGGTTGGGGATTGATGAACATCATGGGCTTGTCTGACAGCGTGTGAAGTCATCAAAAGTGAATTGTAAGGAAATAAAACTGACAATTGAAGGTATGCAGTAGTGGTCAGAGAGCCAGGTGTGGCAGGGGCAACAGGGCTTATTGACCTTCTGAGTTTGGTAGGGAGTTTGGATGGTAAAAGGTTAAGAGGTGTCTGTGCTTTTATATATT
>NW_011407741.1:0-543 GCF_000754665.1 Bison bison bison | reverse complement strand
TTGTTCCATTAGTCTGGCCATCTGTTCAGACATCATGATCACTCTGTTTTAGATAAGTTTTCTTTTTTTTAATATGTAGTTGGTCTATCCCACTCCCATTGCTCTACTTTTCCAGTGACTTCCTACATACATTATATGATTCTTTTAAGTGAAATTTATAATCCATTTTTCTATTTCCAAGAAAAATAATCTGATAGTCATTGGAGGGGGGCTTTGTTAAACTTATAAATTAACTTAGGGAAAATTGACCTCTATATGATGTTTCCTCCATCTATTCAAGTTTACAATATGACATTCCATATGTTCAAACTAATTTTTGCATGCAGATGACACCACCCTTATGGCAGAAAGTGAAGAGGAACTCAAAAGCCTCTTGATGACGGTGATAGAGGAGAGTGAAAACATTGGCTTAAAACTCAACATTCAAAAAACTAAGATCATGGCATCCAGTCCCACTACATCATGGGAAATAGATGGGGAAACAGTGGAAACAGTGTCAGACTTTATTTTTCTGGGCTCCAAAATCACTGCAGATGGTGACTG
>NW_011407740.1:0-556 GCF_000754665.1 Bison bison bison | reverse complement strand
GGCGCTGCCCAGTGGCAGGTGGGACAGAGAGAGGATGGAGGGAGGCCACGGTGGCTGCCCGGCACCTGGACACCTGGGCAGACGGGCCTCCAGGTGAGGGAGGCAGCGAGATTGTGATTCCACAGGCAACTCCTGGTGCTTGACCCGGGGCATCACTCTCTCTCCCACCGCATTCAGCAACAGAGAACAGAGGAAAGTCATCCACAGCAGAGTGATGAAACTGGGATGAGCAATTATCCCAGTGACTCTTTCAGAGCAAAAGTGGAGACGGGGTTTACAAAGGACGTGGAGGGTGCAGAGAGGCTGGGCCTCGGACTGTCTGGTTTTGACGGTGATTTTATGAAGAGCCATGTCAATTTCCACTTAAATCCCCAGCCTGGGATCCCTTCACCAAGGATTCTATTTTAAAATGTTGAAGGCACTATTTCAGGGCAGAAATCAATAAAATGCACTCAGAAAATAGAAAAAGGAGCCTACAGAGCAAAACATCTTCCTGCCTCTTACTAACTGCTATCTTTTTTAACACATCAAGAGCTGCAGGTTTTAGCTTAATTCT
>NW_011407739.1:0-746 GCF_000754665.1 Bison bison bison | reverse complement strand
AGGGCTTTGACCCTGTCTGTACCAGTTCTGAGAGTCATTCTGACTTTAATTTTCAATGTCCTATGGCAGCCTGGCTGGACACTGGCCCGCCCAGCTGAAAGCACCTCCTGGTGCACCCAAGAAGATGCTGCCAATGTCCAGGCGGAAACACCACTGTTCCCTGGTGTCACTGCTGGGAGATAGTTTTCTGGGTTGTTTGATAGCCAACATTGTGGGCTCATATTCTCCTGGGTGAGGCAGGGTGTGGTGAGGGGCTCAGCGAGATAAGGATGCAGGAGCCTAGGCGGAGAGGATGGAGGCGTGGAACTCAGACCCTGTTCTGGTGGAGCTAGAGGTGTCAGTGAAGGGAGGGTACAAAGATTCTACCGCTGGGAGGTAAAGGTACGAGCTGAGAATCTCAATGGGAGTGGGAAAGGGGGCGGGAAGAAACTACTTGGAAACTTTTGAGACAAGGGGAGGAGCTCAGACTTGAAGGGCCTTAAACTAATTTAGAATTATTCAGAGTTGGGCGGAGTCAGTCCGAGACAGATGAGCTAGAGGCGTGGCCTAGGGGGAATAAGGCAGAACAAAACAAGGGAGATGGTGTGGCTCAGAAGGGGAGCGCAATCTGGAGTGAGGGGGCGGGGCCTGTAGCTAAGAGGCGGAGCTAGAGTCCAGTCGGGGATAGCAAATATATGGAGCCACTGTATGTATGAATGGATGGGCGGGACCTGGAAGAGAAGCGACTGAAACCCGAGAGCGAGAGG
>NW_011407738.1:0-554 GCF_000754665.1 Bison bison bison | reverse complement strand
GAATTTACTCGACGTTTAAATGCTCTTTTGCTGAATTTGTGGGGGAGAAAGTGTTCTCCCCGTCCTACTCCTCCGCCATCTTGGCTCCTCCCCCTTGATATTAATAATATTTATTTTACTTGGTCGAACTGAATTGATACTTATAATGGCTTCTTCCATGTATTTTGCTTAATAAATACAACATGAGGCCGATTCAAAGTTAATGGCTAATGAATGCTTTTTGCCTAATTATGGGTCACAGTTTTCTGGATACCTGCATGATTTGTAATTTTTAGTTCAATATGAGTATTTTTGGATCCCAATGTCATTAGTCCTGTGTTTTCTATTCATGATTTACTCTACAGAATCTTTCTCCATTTGGCTGTGCAGTAGCTGATGTGTCTGTTCAGATTTGGTTTTCACTACTTGTATGATTTTTTATTCTGAGTTCACAGGAGATAAAATGTGCTTCCACAGTCATAGGGCTTAGTGATCAGCCAATGACTTGGACAGAACTTATGGTCTGTCTCTCTCTCTGCCCACAGATCCTTCTGCAGACTTGACCCATATGGCTT
>NW_011407737.1:0-557 GCF_000754665.1 Bison bison bison | reverse complement strand
CATGTAATCTGTCTCTAGGCCATAAGGTCAGTAACATAATGGGTGATATCATGAATGATCTTGAAAGTAAGATAGCAAAGCTTACTCTTTGTAAAACATGGTGAGCTCTGAAGCTTGCCAGAAGGAAGGAAGGGTGGAATTATGGAGAAGTGTTTTGCTGTAGTCCAAATATTTCTTTCAGCAGGAAAAAAATATTAGGTTAAAAGTACACATGTATAAAATTCAAGGGAAAGAGAACGAAAAAGAGGCGAAAACAGGTGTGAATTTGTTTACTTGATTAAATAACCTTTTATACTTCCTCCCTTAGAAGAGTATAAATTGTGATGTTACAAATGCTGATATTATTTGTTATCTCTTAAGAAACCCAGGAGGGAAAAATCAATTGCTTCCTCCTCTCTGGGAAGCAGCTCCATAACTCAGGGCTGTGACATCTGTTTTGATGTTAGGGAAATGGTAATAAAAATTTGATTGAGGCAAGACTTTTCTGTGGGTGGTGGGGAAGTTATGGGGCAAGATCTAGAAAGGTAGAAATAATAAAACATTCTGCTGCTGATGTT
>NW_011407736.1:0-588 GCF_000754665.1 Bison bison bison | reverse complement strand
TCTCACCACAATTCCCCATCATTTCTACTTGGCCAACCAATTCCTCATCTGTTAGACCTGAGACCGAATTACCAGTGCCCCTCAACTGCTGCTTCTACCTTCTGGGAAGTCAAAGCGCTAATCGTGTAGCTGAAGACAACTGCTCAGTGATACTCACATCATGCCTGGCACACAATGGTCCCCTGGTAATGCCAGACTGTAAGACAAAAGAACCCCAATACTAGTAACCTACCCATGGGACAGCTCTGCACTGCCACCCTCTCCTAACACCCTTCTCACCAGGTAGGACACTTCTGATCCGTGAGGTTCACTGCCACTACCAGATGCTTCTGAGACAGGTTGGGATCTGCAGTGCTTGTACCTGGACAAATCTCCGTGAGCAACAGAATACAAGAATAAGGGATTAAAAAGAATGGTGTGCATGCGTGGTTGGGGCAATAAAATTAAGGACAAGATACAAAAAGACCAAAACCCAACTTTAGCCACTTATGAAGAGCTGGAGCAAAAACAGGGTGTTGAAAGCAAAAGCAGGATACTGCACATACCCCCGCACTCAACACCACCAAAGGGGTGGGCAGACCACCTAAG
>NW_011407735.1:0-767 GCF_000754665.1 Bison bison bison | reverse complement strand
TCTAGCTGTGGCATGTGAGATCTTAGTTCCCTGATTAGGGGTTGAACCTATGTCCCCTGCATTGGAAGGTGGATTTTTAACCACTGGACCACCAGGGAAGTCTCACCAGTCATCTTTCAACTATAACCATATATTAAAGTAAGAACTTTGTTCTCTGCTCATGAATCTCACACACTACTAGAGGAGCCTATAGAAGTCAGAAGGGTAAACCCATCGTGACTTATTTAATACAACTATTCACCTATCTATGTCATCAAAAAATGAACATTTCAAAACTAAACCCATGCTAAGACACCCCCTAGATGCATGGTTATCTCTTCCTCTCTGTCCCCATGGCCTTGTGCTCCTCCTCGGTGTGTCTGGTGTGGTTTTACTAAGGATGATGAAGGAGAAAAGGCCACAGCCCGGTGATCCATTTCTGTAGCAGTTTCCCCTACCACTGTTCCCATGTCTGAGTCACTGCACAGAACCCCCCTGAAAAAGGATAAATCCTAGTGGCTACAAGGCCAGACTGCCTGCATCTGCATCGCAGCTCCGCTCCTGCTGGTTGGGTGGTCTTGGGCAAGTCAGGCAGGCTCTGTGTCATTTCATACATCTGTGAAACAGTGACAGTAATAGTGGCTACCCACGGCGTTGCTGTGAAGGTTAGAGGAGTGGGCGTGGGAAGTGCTTAGAGCACTGCCTTCCTATTTGAGATTTGTCTCCTATCTAAGAGCTCCTTGTGCAGTGCCCTGGGGGAAGGCACAGAGTGGGGACCCCAGTGACCC
>NW_011407734.1:0-562 GCF_000754665.1 Bison bison bison | reverse complement strand
CTTCTTTATAGTCTCTGTAGCCTGAATATTGGGACGTTCCCAGTGGCTCAGTAGTAAAGAATTTGATTGCAATGCAGGAGATTTAGGAGATGCAGGTTCTATCCCTCGATAGGGAAGATCCTTTGAAGGAGGGCAAGGCAACCCACTCCAGTATTTTTGACTACAGAATCCTATTAACAGAGGATCCTGGTGGGCTACAGTCCATAGGGTCACACAGAGTTGGACAGGACTGGAGCAACTTAGCATGCACACACAACTTGAATATTAATCCCCTTCAAAGTTGAATTTAAGTATGAATTTCTGGGGAAATCTTTCACTGGATCTCAGGTAAGGTTTAGTTTCATGATTATACACTTTGTAAGAACCTTCTACAACTTCACAGAATATTTACCACCATCCTGTATGTAATTATTGCCTTATGTCTATTAAACTGTAAACTACTGAAAGGCCAGGAGAAATGCAGTTTCTCATCAATTGCTCTAATCCAAGTGCCGGCATTTGTCAGACTCTCAATTACATAAGATAAAAGAATAAATTATTGAACAATCATTTTTGTAAGTCC
>NW_011407733.1:0-803 GCF_000754665.1 Bison bison bison | reverse complement strand
TTCAATAAAAGTCTGTTTCCTCTTATTTTATTATTGGCTCAGATGGATAACAGCTGGTCAACATCTTCCGTCTGCTAATCTGGTATTTCCCAGTTTACTAGCTCTTCAGGGTTTTCAAGTAAATAAGTATTTCCATTTTTTGATTCTTAGCTCTATGGATCTTATTTTCCAAATTATCTTTTTTCATATTTGTGTATTTTTTTTATTACAAAACCTGTCTTTTCAATCAAGTACTTGACTAGGTCCCTTTTCTGAATTCTATTTCAGTGCTTCCTCAACTTTCAAGTGTGTGTGAATCACCTGGGGATCTAATGAAAGTGCAGATTCTGACTCAGGGGCTCTGGGGTGGGGTTTCACTCTGCCTTTCCAGTGAGCTCCCAGGAAATGTCACTGCTCTAGGCTTGGGGCAGAGGCTCTGGGGTGGGGTTTCACTCTGCCTTTCCAGTGAGAACCCAGGAAATGTCACTGCTCTAGGCTTGAGGCAGGGGCTCTGGGGTGGGGTTTCACTCTGCCTTTCCAGTGAGAACCCAGGAAATGTCACTGCTCTAGGCTTGAGGGCGTCCCTTTGAGTAGCCAGGTTCTGGACTGTTAACCATAATCTCTATTTCTGGGCACCCTAAAGCAAGGGATTAAGCTGCTTCTGTATAATAATCACTATTAATATCACTCATCATCCAGGTATCTATTTACAAGTGGTCATATTTTCTGAACCCCAAACTAAGGTATAAGCTATGATAATGAAATATGTGGGACTATGCTGCTAATTTCAGGAAAAAAATATAGTGCTTGTATGTGTGTGTGTG
>NW_011407732.1:0-709 GCF_000754665.1 Bison bison bison | reverse complement strand
TTTCACATTTACTAAAAGCAAAGATTTAAAAAAATGTCATCAAAACCCAGTATCTGATCCTTTCTCGCAGGGCCTGCTGCCCTTTAGGTAGTAACACTTTGGCATCCTGGAACAACTATGTTCAAAAGGGCATCACCTCACACGTGTGTAATCAAATAGCACAAACAGGGTAAACAGGGACTATAAATTCCATCCGTGCCAACCACCAATCTCCCTTCCCAAAGACAACCAGTGTTACCAATGTCTTGTCTCTCTCTTCTATATAGACACAATAGTAGCATTCTGTGTGTATATCTTTTTTCTGCCCTCTACCCAAAGACTAGCATATTTACCCTCAAGTCACTTAAGATATTTTAGAGATATTTCCACATGAGCACATACGGGTCTGCATCCTTTTTTGCTAGCTGCAGAGCACAGTCCCGGTGTATTTCCCATCCTCACCCCATGCACAGACCATAGACTCTTTATCTCCTGTCAAACACTGAGGGAATTCCGTTGCTTTTGCTCTCACAACAATGCTGCAAGTTATTTGCCTGTACACAGGCCTTTGATCAGCTGGGTGAATATAAATCCCAAGAAGCAACAGCTGATTTTTACTACTACATGTGTAAACTTAAGAGTCTGCAACCCTGCCAGTTGGAAAAATAAATCCCCATCACCTTTCACACACCCTCTACCGACACTTTCCTTTTCCTGGCTTCCATCTGAT
>NW_011407731.1:0-740 GCF_000754665.1 Bison bison bison | reverse complement strand
GGAGAGAGAGAGAGGGAAGATCAAAGTCCAGACTTACAAATTATCAAGGCAACATAAGGTAACACATATCAAAGAGAGAAGGTTGTAAATAATCACTTTTACTGTATGGTACACAAAAAGGAAGAGGATTGTAAATAGTTACTTGTCACCGTACGGAAAAACTAACGAAGGAAATGCATGTATTCCTAAGCCCTGGGAGCAGTTTGCCAACTTCTCTTAATTCCTGAATATTCAGAAATTAATAAGGGACAGAGGGTTCATGACAGATCCAAAACAGCACACAGGAAGCCACCTATTAAATGCTTCCTGACAGGGAGTCTCCCACATTGGTATTTGCTCTACCACTAGAATTATAATAAGAAAATCCTCTCTACTTTCTACGTGGAAGTCCTTGAAATGGCAAAATATTTAAAATGTTTCCTCTGCTCCTATTTCTCAGGTCAAAATTAATCTTTGTTCCTATATGAGAATTATTGTATAAAATCCTTTCTGCTCAAAAAAAAATACTCATATCTGAGAACACAGTTCAATTAAAAAATACATGGTGGATTTGTTAAATACATGGTGGATACCTCTCATTTTTTCCTCCTTTGAATTAATATCACTGTCAGTCATTCCTTGAAACTTGGTAGAAATGACAGTAACATCTAGATGTCTAGATAATGAAATAGGATATTATATCATTTAAAAGTTAACCAAATAATTTGTAGCTTGGGCAAAATGAAAATTGATACATAACT
>NW_011407730.1:0-522 GCF_000754665.1 Bison bison bison | reverse complement strand
TAATCAATCTGATTTCGGTTTTGACCATCTGGTGATGTCCATGTGTAGAGTCTTCTCTTGTGTTGTTGGAAGTGAGAGTTTGCTATGACCAGTGTGTTCTCTTGGCACACTATATTAGATTTTGTCCTGCTTCATTCTGTACTCCAATGCCAAGTTTGCCTGTTACTCCAGGTGTTTCTTGATTTCCTACTTTTGCATTCCAGTCCCTTATAATGAAAAGAACATCTTTTTTTGGGTGTTAGTTCTAGAAGGTCTTGTAGATCTTAATACAACTGTTCAGCTTCTTCAGCATTGCCGGTAGGGGCATAGACTTGGATTACCATGATATTGAATGGTTTGCCTTGGAAACGAACAGAGATAATTCTGTTTTTGAGATTGCATCCAAGTACTGCATTTAGGATTGTTTTGTTGACTATAATGGCTGCTCCAATTCTTCTAAGTGATTTTGCCCACAGTAGCAGATATAATGGTCATCTGAGTTAAATTCACCCATTTCAGTCCATCTTAGTTCTCTGATTCCTA